>NC_030996.1:1883118-1884716 GCF_000149955.1 Fusarium oxysporum f. sp. lycopersici 4287 | reverse complement strand
ATATTTAATTCTTCTTAAAATAATTTCTTATAAATATAATACTTTAGTAGTATATTCTTAAGTTATTTATTAGATTTCTTTGCAGTAATCTGTTTTATTTATTTAATATCTTAGTTTAGTTACTTAAACTATCCTTTAAGAGATACTATTATTTATCTAATATATTTAACCTTACCTTTATAGTACTTATATTATATTCCTTTGAAAATAAGTAGTATTTTACTGCGCCTATCTTTACTACTCTTATTAATTAAAGTTTAAGATCTTATATTATAGCCTAAATTGCTTTTATTATTTAAAGGGTAATCTTTGCAGTTTATCTGGCTAGTTCTTTAATTAAATTATAGGTTATAGCATAATAGCTATAGGTATCTAAGTACTAGGTTATATCTCTATACTAGGATAATATTAAAGTTAGTACCTTAATTCTTTCTATTAATAAATACCTTAAGGTAATTAATCTCTCTAGTAATATCTCTATTTTTATAGAAATAGGTTTCTCCTTATCTATTATATACTATATACGGATTATCCTTATCTCTCTATAGTAGCCTTAACTTATTAACTATTATAAGGGAAATAAAGTTTATATTAGCTTTGCTATCTATAAGTATACTTAGCTACTTACCCTTAATTCTAACTTTTAGTTCTAGGTAGGTTTATTAGTATCCTTTTATTGCTATTCTTAGAGCTTTCTTAGGTAGTTTAGCCTCTGATTTCTTACCTATCTATTGCTCTGTTATAGATAGCATATGCCTTTTCCCTATAGGTAATCTATGCTGTATTTACTTTTAGTGCAGTTAATATTATTAGGATATTTATTCTAGGTGGCTAGTTTTTACTAGTAAGCAGCTTTTATCTTTCCTTTCTTATAGTCTAGGATAATATCTGCTTTTTCTTCTTTAGTAAGGGGTTTTCCTTTTTCCTCTTTAGTTTATATTAATTAGTCTTATAACTGCTATTTATCTAGCTGTTAGAAGATATCTTATTTATCTTAGGATATTTCTTCTTCCTATTAGGTAATATCTTAGTTAATTTAACTAAGTTCTTAGTTAAGTGCTTTATCTTCTGCTATTTCGATTTCCTTCTAAATATTTTGCCTCTATTAGGCGATATATTAGGAGTTCTAAATATGTGCTAGAGCTTTCTCTTATATCTCTATATAGGCTTTTAGTTTTACTACTTAAGATCCTTTATATCTCTTTATAACTTTATACCTAATTATATTAATAATTAGGTAAGGCTTCTATTCTTAATGTTTTAGGACTTATACTAGGAAATAGTTATTTACTATCTTATCTTGCTAGTGTTATAAGCAATGGTATTATATATATAATATCTAAGATATCTGCTTATAATTTAGGTAATTAGGGTACCTCCTTGGGTCCTTTTTAGCTTATATATATTCTTCTAGAGTTATAGGATCTTCTAATACTTTCTTTATATATACTTAGATATAAATACTATTATCTTATTTTATAATTACTTATTCTCTAGTAAGTTTTATATACTTCTAGTAGTTACTAGTTTAAAAGCATTAGTTAAATTTATTATATTATAGTATAATAGGGGTATTTTAGATTATCTTTTCTTTTATA
>NC_030996.1:1879631-1881846 GCF_000149955.1 Fusarium oxysporum f. sp. lycopersici 4287 | reverse complement strand
AGTATAGTTATCTATAATAGGCTAGAACTATTAAGTAGCGGTTTTATTAAGCCTTCCTGCTATATATATAACTTAGGCAGAATTATTCCGGAATTAGTTAGGGTAATAGGTAATAAATACTTATCCTTAGGTAAGAAATATAGGTAACTTACTAGGTGTTTTATTAAAAAGCTTAGGCAGGTTAGGCTTAAGGATTTTGCTAGGATTTTTACTGTCTTAGGCAGCTAAAGCCAAGTTATATATTTCCTACTAGGTATTTCTTGCGCTTTGGTTTTATTATTACTGCAAGGCAGTAAATTTATTTAGTATTTAATGCATTTTATTTATTTTATTAGTAATATTTCTAAGTTACTTGCAAAGTCGTTTAACCTCCGAGTTATTAGAGTCTTAGGATATATTATCTGCATCTGCTATATCTTAGTCTATAGGAGGCCTATCGGCTAGTATAGTTATTAGCTAGGCCATAGGTCCCGGTGGGTTTATAGGTGCAGCTTAGGCTTGCTAAGCAGGTGCTGCCAGGCAAGCAGGCATAGCCTGTCAGTTAGGTGCAGCTTGCTGCTAGTTAGGGTTAATGTTTACAGATATTATATTTATATTACTTAGTATTATGCAGTATAGTCTAAATAAGAGCTATTAATATATAATAGTTAGTTTCTAACTATAAATAAACTAAGCTATACTAGGTTTATTATTAGTAGATTATATAAGGCATAATACTAAGCTTATTAAAGTATTATATCTCTTAATAGTAGACTTAATATATATTAGGCTTAATTAATATAAAGAAGTTTTATTAATAGCTAGTAAGCTAAGATCTATAAAAGTGCAAATAAATGTGTTTTATATACTAGAGGTGATAGTATAGGAGCGATATAACCTAAGGTCGTCGTTGGTCCTGGAACGATGCGGTCCTAGAGCGCCGTTAGTCCTATATTTATCGGTCTTATTCTGGTTAGTTATTAAGGTGGAGATTATTATAGGGTATACGTGACATAACTGCTGGGATTATAATAATTAAATTAAAGTCTATACTAACTACTAGAATATTTTATATTTTACTATAATATAAGAACTTAACTAATAATAATTATATTATACTAAATACTTATATAAATTTGACTTTATAATTATTTATAGAAAAGGTTTAGATAATAAAAGAGCAGATATAATTAGTAGATAACTAGACTATAATATTAGTATACCTAAGACTAAGGGATAACTCCTAGAGAAAAACCAGAAAGGAAAATACTAGTTTATATAACTAATATAAATATTAGGATTAATATAAATAGCACTAATAAAAGAAATCCTAGAAGACAAAGTATATAACTTCCTTTGTAAATTCTACTTATATCTGCTATATAGATACTAAGGAGTTACTAAGACCCTTAAGTAATTACTATAATAAGGATATAAAGTATAAAGAAAAGAAGTAGAAGAAATAATTAAGTAATATAACCTATATATAAGGATAAAGGTATAATAATATAAACTATATAGAGAACTATAACTATTAGAAGTAGTAAAATAACTATAGAGCTTAATTATAATAGACTTTATAACTAAATTACTATTATTAGAAGAACCTTTAACTAGAATCTTTTATAATAGTATTATAGTTATTATAAATAGACTTATAAAATTCTCTATTTACTTACCCTATAAAGAGGCAATAGATGCAGAAATAATAGCCTATATCTTCTATAATAAGGTAATAAGAGAAAAAGGACTGCTAAGGGAAATCCTATTAGATAGAGGACTTACCATTGTATTAAAATTTTAGTAAGTGCTTATATTATATCTAGGACTAAACTATTAACTCTTAATAGCATTTAGACCCTAAACAGATAGATAAATAGAATAGATAAATTAAGTATTAGAATAATACCTATAGTATTATATTAACTATAAGTAGGATAATTAGGTTAAAAAACTACTATATGCCTAACTAGCCTATAATACTGCCTATAATAAAAGTATAAAACTTATACTATTAGATATAAATTTTAGATTTATATTAGATGCTTACTATAAAGTATAAGAACCTAAATTAATTAACCTAGCTGCTATAATTAAAAGTAATAAGTTAAAAAACCTATATAAGGAAATAAAAATAGAACTTAAATATATTAGAAAATAGATATAATAGCACTATAACCCCAAGAGGTTAAAGGGACTAACCTTCTCGGAGGGGGATATGGTTTACTTATCTACT
>NC_030996.1:1396113-1535243 GCF_000149955.1 Fusarium oxysporum f. sp. lycopersici 4287 | reverse complement strand
CATATCCATTACACGACGTCCAGGTAACGTCGCCTAATACGCAAATACTCATAGTCACGCCTGATAGACCACTTTGATTCTATGAAGGATTATCTTTATATTTAGAAATCCATTACTGCAAGGCATAATCAAAGACACCATTCCATTATCGGTACGTGGCTGTCTTAGCTTCAGATCATACCCGAATCAGCCTAGTCGGTATTTTTCATTTCAGCTGAACTCTCTGAAAACCCCTTTCGCAATTTCGAAATGTTTCGTGACACAGAGACAATCATCGCGACTTCAGCATGGCAGACAATGGCAAGTCGCCAACCGACATCATCACCTATATCGGTGTGCCGTTGGCAGTCTTGGGAGGTATATCGCTATTCCCCACGTCTACCACATGCCAAGCGACTAACTACCCCGGCAGTTCTCCCAATTCTGTACAACACGCTCTCCACGCTCATCTCGCTTTCCAAGATAAAGCGTATGCTGCGGCATAGCCGTCTGACAGCACTTACACGAAGTGATATCGTCAATAGAGTCATCGAGATAGAGCTTCCGCGCTATGCTGTCATGCCGCTGGACAGATTCCAGGATCGCTCGGAATACTGGACTCTGTCGCGTCATCCCAGCTCTATACCTGGCGGTAGCTGGACCACCTTCAATTGGAAGACTCACTCAATTGGTATGAAGACTCAACGAGTTGAGTATGCTGATCAAGTACGCCAACCTCAAGTCGAGGTAGCATTCGATGAGCTTGTTTGTTACCTTCTCGATCTTGGTGCTGTCCCGAATCCGCACGGATGGAAGTTACTGAGATCGTCTGGACTTTGGACACCTGTAGGATGTTGTTTGATGATGTCTCCCGAAGGTCGGCAAGACGCGCTGACAATCGCTCCGTCGAATGATTCCGATGGTAATCTCTCCTTGACTGTTGCCTGGTCTAGTTCTTGGATCACAAGAGATTATTCCAACTTGCCGCCATACTGGGTCCGATTGCCGTCACCACCTCAGAAAGACAATGCCAACAAGCCTGGAAGCGTGTCGGAGGTTCCAGAGCACTCAGCTCGGAACTCAGAGGACGGACTAACAACAGGGAAGGATCGGGAGGCTGACTCACGCCCAGGAACTAACCAAGCTTTCACACAGTCGAGTGCAATCACTTGTCAGATTTCCATGTCAGGACTTATCACTGCCCTCACCGAGCAGGACCATTATGGCGCCCAGACGACCCTGAACCTAGAAAGCCTCTACATCGACCATCTGCGAATTCAGCCTGCCAAATCCGACGGTGTCTGGTTTTCCAGCGCAGCCACCGCCTTTGGAACATCCAGTCAAACTATTCTATGGAACTATAAAATTCCAGACGATATTCTGTCCTTTGCACGGAAGGAGACTGTGCCCTGCGGAGTGTTGGTTGTTCTAGGCATCGTTGACGAATCTGAGACACCAACATGGGCAACCAGGCATGACGATCATGGAACAGACATTCACAAGTTTGCGCGAAAGTCTCAAGAACAACGGGCTGCGATAGCTGCAGAAGCACTATTGCCTCCTGCTCAGCGTCAAGCCGCAGCCCAGGCTCGGATGCAAAAGGAGAACCAGGAGCGGATGGATGAGAGTAAGTCAGCCCGATCTTATACAGCTCCGGGTCTATTGCTGACATGACACGCCATAGTGCGAGAGAGACTCAGAACAAGCCAGCTGAGACGCGACCAGCGCATGATGGAAGCCCTACGCAGCCCCAAGTGGGACACAAAGCTTGTTGCTGAGCATTGCCTACAATGGCTCCAAGGGAAAGGTCATTGGGATGACTCGCTTACTGTGAAGGATGTCGCCGGCTTCATGTTACATCGCATGGTTCTAGACGGGGAGTTCGCGGCCAATATTTGCCGGATGCTGGACAAGTGGAAGGCTTGGGCTGATGTCGGTGGTATGAAACAGTCTGACTACCAGGCAGTTCAAGATGATCAAGTTGACTTTGCACATGCGTCGTTATTGGTGGCTATGATTCGAGATACATCTACGGCTTTGGAGGGAACAGTGTCTATGGACCTACAGGAGTGCTTGAGGATGTGGAGAAAGGTTCGGCTTGGGTGATACGCATTGCAGATAGAAGGGTGTACCTAGTGTAGATGCTTGTTGACTTATTTCCTGTCACCAAGCTATTATAGGATCCAGCTTGTCAATCAACTCAGGAAACTCCACAATAACTGTTGCAAGAAGAATCACAGAAGGAGAGTCGCTGATTTGGGCCCGGAAATGATTATTGCAAACTAAGGAGCGAACAAGCTAGCTAAAATCAAGATAACAAAAGAATCGAGCAGAAATGATCAACACTTCCAAGCTTCTGATCCCTGAGGATCATCGGCCGCATTGACAAGGCTAGTGTTGCGCTTAGGCAATAGTACCGTTGAGATCGATGGTGCCAGGAGGGAAGACAAAGCCAATGTTAGGATAGAAGAAGTTGCCGATGTAGACCTGGTTGCGGTAGATGCTAACATAGAAGTCAAGCTGTAACATGTCAGTATCGCGGCTGTGAGGTTGCGCCTTTGAGTACTTACACCCTTGACCCAAAGCTTGAAGGTGGCATTTCCGGGAGTGAGCTGGCTGAACTCATTGTAGTAGAGGGTACCGCTAAGATGACGGTTAGTTAACTTCGCTACAAGTGTAGTTCACACTTACGCGTTCAGAGAACCACTCCAGGGGACATAGAAACCAGCACCAGAAGCAGAGAACTTCAACTCAAGAGTGCCAACTTCGAGAGCGATGGAGAGGTTAGTCTTGGTGATGTTGATGGTTCCGCTAGCAGAAGCCTGGTTCTTCCAGACCTGGTGATCGGGGCAGGAGTCGAATTGGATGAGGGACTCGAGGTGAGCTCGGCCGCCAGGCTTGGCAACAACAGCAGAGGCAAGCTCCTGGATCTCTTGCTCAGTGGTGCTGCGAGCGTGACTGCCGGTAGTGACATAGGTTGCCAGAGCACTGAGGAGACTGTTGTCAATGTTGGAGGAGCTGACGGACTGGATGGGCAGGCCCTGGGGCTGCTGCTGCTGCTGCTGCTGCTGAGGGAAGGCGAGAGTAGAAGCCATTGTGATGAGCTTGGAGTTTGTTGGAAGTGTGTTGGTTGTTGTTGTTGGTTCTTGAGGAGATCTGGTGAGTTTGATGAGGATGGTTTTGTGTTCCAGGTCGGGGAATCTTGCAGCTTTTATAGACTTTGTCACATGTGTCGAAGATAGTGGTCGGGTCCTAAAGACACACTGGAAGTATCACAAAAGGAGTGAGTGCACTGCCATCATAGAATCGCTCATCGCCGAGCGCTTAGATGACGGTGAAGCAATCCTCAGATGGTTTAGTCTGCATGCTCTGTCACTGCTGAAGACTTTCTGTCTTACTTTCAGCTGGCCGCTTCATGGGCCATAGGGGTATAATCTAACCGTGAAGGTCCAAAGATCGTGTCATTGCAAGGTCGGGAGCAAATATTGCGGTGTTTCTAATCTCACCGACGACACAAAAGCTTCCTGATGAAGCTGGGGGCTGAGGTGATATTGCCTTTAGCGCTTGTGAACAGGACTGCATGACGCTATGTCATGCTGCATACTTCTGGTGGCAAGCTGAATACACTATGGGCTCAAAGAACCTCACGATGATTCGAGTATAGTTGACGATGATCATGTCAGTGACATAAAGCCTGGACTCGCAATACATACTAATTGGGAGGTTAAGCGGTGCGGGCCGAGACCGCCACAACTGTTGAATTACGAATTGGAAATTGAAAGAGCAAATAGTTGATGTGGTTGGCAGTCGAGCAGGGGTTCTCAGCTCGGCGTTGAAGCTTACCTATACCGCTTTTGGGCGGAGATGTCTCAAACCATAAGGCCATTTTCCAATTTGGATTGCGCCATCCCCCAGTATCGAATGGACTAAGCCTTTCTGAATTGAATAATATGCTCATCGAATTCGGCACTTCAATTGTAGTAGCAAATCACGCAAGCAGCCCGGGCTAGCTGTTATTTTTGAGGCCCTCCTAGCGCGCGTTCCGGAAGGCTGAGCAGGGCCCCCCAGGACAATAGTCTTACTATTGAACTATTCTCTGCGGTATCGTCGGACCTGGCGGCTAATAGGACTTTGGTAACGCTCCATGTTTTGAGGGGAACCTGGATGATTATATCCGCCAAAGACCCTCCTGGTTACTATACTGAGGCTGATATCCCGACCAATACGATTTCGAATACCTCAGCTCTGGAATAGAGAGAAAGTCGGTCAACAATTTCAGCTATGCCACAGATTAATTTGGGTCCAGTGATCATGGTACATAGACTTTCTGTCTGGAGAGTAGAACAAGACGAGGAGCGAGGTGATGAATCTAAGCCCAGACGAGCTTGAACAGAAGAGCTCACGTTGTTCTTGTTTCTACCACCCATCGCCTCCAGAGCTCAGCTTTGCTTGCGTGTTCCATGTTGAGATTAGTCTTGCCCCTCCCAGGTTTACTAAGCTCATGCCTATGGTTGTCTTTACGAATATTGCTCGACTTATTCCTGCTGCTGACTGTCCGAGGGAAGGTTCGTGATGCAAGCATCAGCTATCAGGCCTATCAACTCAAAATGACACTCTCATAAACACACTTCAGGCAGCATACCAACTACCCGTACAATAGAAGCTGACTGTCCATCTCTCACGTGCTTGCGCGTTTTTCTGATCTCAACTATTGCTTGGAGGATAGTATAAGTACCGCAGAAGCTTTCTATGCTGCAACAATGACCAAGGTGCCGTCTGAATATCGTGGCGGAATTCACAATCGCTATCCTTTGAGGGGTTTACAATTCTTACAACTCGAGGTATTTGCTCAAGTCAGCATCTTTATTCTCTTATGGTGCTTTCCACTCGTCGAGTGGGGGAACTCTTATTCTAGAGATGGCCTAAGATACATGATATTAAATATCCTTATGTTATTTTATGTATGAGGTCGGAACGTTACCAGAAGCCCATGCATCAGGCATGAAGGGGAAGAACACATATGAATATTATGCACAAAAGTGTACTGAGCTGGAATTACAAGCTCGTCCTTGTATAATGGTTGTCAAGTTGCCACCTCCTATGAGATATTCCTAGAAGCATCTCCGAGAATTAACCCAGGGACATAAAATGTAAAAAGGCTATTCGTCGCGGAAGCTAGACAATTTCAAGTTTCTGGCTAGGTCTCCTTCTTTAGATAGACGTGTCAATCCATGATTTCTCATAAATTGAGAAGTACTTCGCATTGAATTGGTTTGGCTCTTTTGTGTCGTCAGCGCTGAACAACTCCAGCTGTCTGGGCGCCTCACCAGTAATGAGCTACCCTGGATATACGGGAGGTCTTTTCGCTGTGATTTGCTCGTCGTAGTGCAAGCATTCTGCGCAATTTAGCACTGTTGCAGCTGAAAAGCGACGCTATGCTTGTTTTGTCGAGATAATCTGACATGTCGTTGATCTGGTAAGTGGATGATGTTTTGTTGCCCAGAAGGGTGATGAGCCTCACTGTGGATGAACTGGACCAGTTCAATAATGCAGAAGCTGTTCAATCCTTGATAGAGAAGACGCGCCTTAATGCGCCATTGTTAGGGCGCTCAATCCACGCATGAGTGCAACTGCCCAGCATTAACGCTCAGAACTTCTAGAAATTAAGCACGAGTGCCGAAGGTCTTG
Source organism: Fusarium oxysporum f. sp. lycopersici 4287 (assembly GCF_000149955.1). Lineage (NCBI taxonomy): Eukaryota > Fungi > Ascomycota > Sordariomycetes > Hypocreales > Nectriaceae > Fusarium > Fusarium oxysporum. Next base: position 1,529,576 of record NC_030996.1, on the reverse strand, counting down.
GCAACGTCAAACCCGCTTGACCCGACAAATAATCTTTACACTAATAACGACCTTAGCAGCTTAGACAATCCCACAGTCATAACAAAGTCAAAGCGTTTCCTCTTCACCAGTAAAAACACCAACGGACAAACGTTAAAGCCCTCCCCGCACCGGCATCTCCTTTCCCCCGCGAACTGTTCCCCCTTAGCGCAACCAGGATAACATCATCGAGCCCATTAGCGCGTCCTCACTTGAATCATTCGCTCAAGCTGACTGGTTCAATGTGAGACAAGTCCTTTCGTCTTATCTCCCCTCCCCATCCCTTCCCTTCTCTTTTCCTTCCAAACTTATTCTTCTTCTTCTTCTTCTTCTAGGCTCCAAGTGAGCCTACAGTGTTTGACCATGCACGATGGAAGCGGATTATAGACCGAATGTCTATGCTTCTATCTTTATTACCCTGCCGCTTGCTGCGCTGGTGCTAGTGCTGAGATTGCTGGCGAGACGGACCACGCGGGCGGGTTATGGGATTGATGATTGGTTGGCGGTTGTTGCGTTTGTGCGTTATGCTTAACGTTTTGCCACTGAATGAATGATCGCTGACAATTGATGCGCAGATTGGAGCTCTCGCGTACTCGATTGACAACCTAGTCTGTAAGAACATGCCCACTCGAACTGCATCAATTGCGATAACTAAATTCGTCCTCAGTCCTTTTCGGCTTCGGACTCGGTCGCCCGCTAAAAGATGGCCCGTCGCATCTTACCGAAGAAGAACGACTCGAACGATCATACCTCCTCATTTGGCTGAGCAGCCTAACGTATACCATAGGCATCGGCTTCGCCAAATTCGCCATCTTAACATTTTATTGGCGACTCTTCAAATACTCTAGTTCGCGCATCGCAATCCAAGCTGTCCTCGTTCTTTGTGTCACATGGTTCATCGTCCGAATACTCCTGTTGACACTGTCATGTATGCCGACGTCAGCCTACTGGGATCTCGCCCGACGAGCTACCCACTGCCATGTCACGAGCAATATTTATTTCTTCTCCACTGGTCTTACGCATGCTGTTCTGGATGTTGTTATTCTTGTTCTCCCTCTGATTGAAGTCATCAAAATGCATCTTCCGCTTGGTCAAAAGCTTGCTGTTATGGCCCTCTTTGGCTTTGGTGCTCTGTGTGTTCCCCGTGGTGATACCTCATTTCCTGGACTAACATGTCAACAGTGTTTGTGTTTTGTCGATTCTTGTCATCCATAATTCATTCGAGTACAATGGCAGTTCAAAAGAAATCGCCCTCAAGATCGGTTATCACGGGTCTTTGGCTGCAGCAGAATGTAATCTCGCGAATGTTTCGGGTATATCACACCAACCCAATATTGCGAATCTCAATTGACGCCCTCTAGTTTCGCTACCAATGCTGCGACCCGTATTCCGAAAAATTGTCCCATCCTCATTTCTTGCTTCTCACAGAAGCAAGCGCGCAGTCGTCGACTCAGCATTATCACCAGAATACGGCATCAAGGGCAGTCGCGGCACTAAAGCATCAGTACAGAACGGCTCAAGTTCTGTGTGCGAATTTGTAATGAATGATGATATCCCAGCGGGATACGACATTGAGGCTTCCCATGCTGGGTGGAGTTATGGGACAGAGATCACAATTTCCAGTCCGTGGAGACATCAAACGCCTCCACCGACAGTAAACGAGGGATTGGATGGGATACAAATATCAGAAGAAACGACAGTTCACGTTGAACGCATAGGGCCTTGTCCATAATCGGCTCAGTAAACGAATAATATTAATATTGCTTCATTGATGTCATAACTCTTTGCAACGTGAGGCATCTCTTACTAGAATCTCAGACTACAGCTTTGAAGGAACATTCGATGTATCGCATCCGCAACTGTCGGAAGCCTCTTCCTTCTTGTTCTCAACAAGAGTGCTCTGGTTCACGCTCTGCTCGCTAGGTGGCACGTCCAGCGCAGGGTTCTTAGTGAAGAAGTTGACGGGCTTGAGATGCACCTTGAGAATCTCAACCGGCATGACAGGGAAGTCTTCGATGCGTGGGATGTGGTTGATACCGAATTGCACCCAAAGCACAATATCAGACTCCGGTGTCAGTGATTCGTTCCTTTCTGCCCAAGTTCTCACGCCTGTGCCTCCACGAGACTGGTTGGTGTACCATCCTCCCGCGTACAGTTCGCGGTCGCGATGTGTGGTGACATAAATATTATGGTCTGCAAACTCAGCACGCTTATGCAGGAAGCTGTCTTCATCGCCCATGAGCTTCTGGAAAGGCGGTGCCATAATCTTGTAGCCCACGGGCTTGCCGTTGATAGGGTTGAGGGAGTTGGGGTTGGTGATCTTATAGACCCTACTAAGGTCATAATCGATATCCAAACCAGCTGTCTTGTCAATGGTCTTCTCCACGACTTCGTAGCCAATACCATGAGGGTTCAGGTGAGGATCACGAGGTATTCTGTGGGCTTCGCTGTATACCAGCTGATTCGTATGGCCGTCAATCATGGGATCAACTCGTAAGGAGAAGATATGCTGATGAACGCCAGCCAGGACACCAGGGTGTACAACGGTGCCAAATGGTACTCCTGTCTTGTCCAGCTCGTGGTCAATCGGCTGTGTAGACAGGATACCTGTAGCGCGGACTTCATATGTGACCTCTCCTGCTTGGTTGAACAGGAACATGAGGATATACTCATAGTTCGAAACCGTGATGATGGACTGCAAGACAAGCTCCCGTGCCCGTACAACAGCAGCTCTTCCGGTTCTGTAGTTTGTGTGCTTCCATCCAATACCAGCATCTTGCTCATGAATACAGATCACGTTCTCCATTGGCAACGGTCTTCCTTGATCGTCGCAGATCACACCACTGAGGTACTGAATGCTGCCTAAACAATCACAGCCTAGCTTGAGGTTGTTGGCTGTAGCACCAGCACCCGCATCACCCAAGTCAAATGCTGACTTCTTGTGGAACGGATGTCGTGGATCACCGTAGGGCACGCTCATGTCTGACAGGGATAGTCTGTAGAACAAGGGACGGTTGTCATACTTGACGTTGTACAACACCATGCCTTCGCGCTGATTGAAGCCTATTTATGTCAGCTGGGGGTCATTGAGTAAGACAAGATCTTGGACGTACCGACGAAGAAGGTCCACTTCTGCCACGAGATAACGTTTCCAGTCTCACCAACCGGGGTCACATTGAAGCTTGGCCCTTCCGGCTGGCTTACGTGCAGCGGCTTGAGATCCTTTCGGAGCTCTTGTGCTTCGGGGATATACTCATTCGCTGGCTTGGGTTGATAAGGTGCCAATGGCTTAATAGTGTTATCAGCGCCAGTAGGAAGTACATCAATCCGAATGACTTTGTAGTTAACACATTCAATGACCGGCGATACAGGCAAAGGGAATGCGTAGTGGTTGGAATCAGCTTCGCCAGAGTTTGCGGGGTCTCGCATGTACAGGAAGACCTGGTACATACGGACATCATCCTCAACTCCGTCGGACCCTATGCATGTCAATTCTTACTCCATCTCACCACGTATTAATGGGCTTACCGTAGATCCAGGGATCCGCACAGACAACGGTCCCCTCCGGCAACTTTAGCTTCTCGAGCTCAGCCAAGACCTGCGGATCCTCAAGTGCAAGCTTCTCAACTCTCTGAGCCTCATCATAGTCAACGTTCCCGTGAACATTCGGTCCAAGCTTCACATTGCTCTCGATCCTGCCAGTGGTCAAGTTGACTATAGCTTCATGGAAAATATCCTGTGACGGTCAGATCATGCATGATGACAAAGTGGGGGCCAACTCACCGTTCCACGGATATAATATGCAACAAAAGCCAAACGTTCAAGCGGCGAAGGGGAAGTTCCGTTGTCGAACGCTTCCAAATACGGTGCAAGCTTCTCCTTCGGTGGCTCGCTGAGCGTTATAACCTTAAAAGATAGCGAGACAGACTGTGGCCAAACACTCTCGATCAAGCGTGCACTAGCCTGAATCTCATCGCCCGTCAGTGGGCAAAGCGGGTGGGGAGCAGAAGACATGATTATAATGCCAATGATCTTAGAACCGTTGTTAATCGGATGAAAATAATGGTTGACGAAGTTGCTAACTATTTATCATTAATGCTGGATCTGATCGTCTTGGTGCGGAGTTGATGATTCACCCATTCCTCCCCACCACGATTCTCCAAAAATTGCTGCGTTGGGAAGTTGTACCCATTCAACGGCTAGGATGCACTTTCTGTATGTGGGAAAGCGTCCTGCAGGATTGAGAATGACTGATGATAAGATGCGTTTCGGGGAAAGATCGTCTTTGCTTGTCCCGCTTATCTTAGTTGAGATATGCTCGGTTCCGCCATCGTGGGAAATAGCATCTGCGATAAGCTACGATCACTCTAAGGGCGGAACTAAAGCGCGTAATTAGATATCATTGGTGGTTATAAAGCCCTATCTAGAGAGAAGCTCGTGTTCTACTCCATTCCGCTTGACGGGCTATGTTCCGCCTAGAGTGAGTCCGCTGGCCATGGAAATTCAGGGTTGTACTTCTGCTGCAAAACAACACTTCCCTCTGGGAACTCTTTCTTAGTTCCGTCTTCAAGATCAATAGGCTCTGCGTTGCTTGGAATTGTCCAAGAGCTGACCAACCCAATTGACTCGGCAACATCGTCCTTCAGCCTAGCCACCTTCTCCGGAGGAGGGGAGAAATTATTCAACAGCTCAGGATTGGTGCTCTCTTCAAATTCTCCAGGTTCAGCAATAACCCAAGCATCTTGCTCCCATTGCTGCTGTTCAAAGTCCAAGCCACCGCAGTCATTCAACTCGGGTTGATGAAAGTCGTTGGTGAGGGGTAGATCCACCGCGCAATTGTCAAGATCTTCACCAATGCTCGAATTGGCGATGGCGTAGTTTATGTGAGAGACAGCCAAAGCCTCCGTCTGAGTGAGAATCTTGAAAACAACATCTGTGCTCTCAGCCTCCCCATCATCGACTTGGTCTTCTTCAGCGAACTGGTCAATGTACCAGACTGCGCCTCTGCTCTTGGCTTCATCATCAACGACGACAAATGGATCTTTGTTTCCGGCTTCAGTTTCTTTTGCGCGAATGTATTGATGCGATTTGCCTAGATAATCTTCTGGTGCGTGGAGAATCTTGAGCTGCATGAGAGGAGCGAATTTGGAGCATGCGCCCAGCTCAAAAGCTGCCTTGAAGGCTTTCAGCTCTTCATCTGTGAATGGAGTGGCGAGATAGCATTTGAGGCAATCGCCATGTTGACTAGGCGATAGATAAACCATTTTCGCGATTATTATTAGTGCGATGTTATGTCAAAATTTCCTTTTTTTTTAGAAGCAAAAGAGATCCTGACATTTTTATACAGCATTTGGGTTCAGTGTTGGGATCCGAATCCTAGCCATTAGAACAGGCAGTGCAAGCGCTAAAGCGAGGTCTGCCTAGAATAGGGGAATGATGATGTAGGATCTGCGGCACGGTCACGTATTCAATATTACCTGGAGGTTATTGGTCTCACTTATCGCATTTGAGAATTTGAGCATGTTCTATTCAATTGCGACTAGATAATTAATTGGCTATTAATAGCATATCTAGGCAAAGGTTCCGGGCTGAGGACCAAAAATCGTTCCATTGGGAACTTTGAGTCTGGTGCAGGTCTCAGCTTCACAACCACTGTCTGCACTGTTGCCGATCCAATTGATGGACGCGCCGTGGTAGCTCACAGCGAAAAAGATGACCACCGCAGCGAGAGCGATGCCAGTCTGCCAAGCTGCAGAAAGGACATAGTTGTACTTTCCCCAGAACTGAAGGTATCTCTTCCGGACGATGACCCAAGAGATCCAGCCTGGAATGACAGCCGGCCAGACATAGGCCAGGTTGTAGGGAGACCAGATGTGACCACCGCTGAAGATAACGACGGGATGAAGCTTTGTCAGCCAGTGCGTCTTGGGGAGGTTGCGGGTCGCGTAGTAGTAGATAACGGGGAAGGCCAATCCAACTGGGAACGCAGCGAGGAGAGCTGTGTACATGCCTCCTTCACCAAACACCCTTTGAGGGGCAAGAGAGCCAAAGAGCACGGCAGCGGTGAAGTATGACTCAACGCCAGGACAAGTGAAGCGATCCTTTTGGGTAGGCTGGCAGATTTCGGGGATGTTGCGGATCTGGAAATTCATCACTGCGGTGCAAACAAAGGCGGAGACAACAGCTATTGAAGGTCAGTTGAGTTGAGCTGTAAATACTGTTGGTGAGACTTACTGGCCACAGTCTGGCACCAGAAGGTCTGTCGCTGAGGAATCTTGAGGTAGTGACCGAGCTTCAGATCATTGGCGAAATCGAGGGCGTGGGCGACTGTCACATATCCAAACCCTTTGAAAAAGTTCATCTACTAATGTTAGGTGCAAAGATTAGAGTCTTGTTGGTCGGATACTTACAGCCAAGGCATTACCAGGCTGCCATGCTCCTCCAATAAACTCAGCAAGGACATTGAACTCAACTTCGATGCCAGTAGTGGCAAAAATGATTCCAGTAGGAATAGTGAAGAGGATCGCAAGAGCAAGGCCAAAGAAGACGGTGCCGACACTGGTGTTGGTGGGCCAGGCTGCTACAGAAGCAATGCCGAAAGCAACACCAACAATCTATATCGCATTAGTCACTGCCACTATGCTTCTCTAAAGAACTTACGTTGAGTATCAAGTACCACCACTCTGGAACCTCTTTGTACTGCTCCATTAGCTTTGTATGAACATCCTTGAACTCGTTGATCTTGCTGTTCTTCTTGAAGCTTTCCCAAAGCGACACAAAACCAAGCTTGATGTCGTTCCAGTGGTAAAGAGCGGCATAGGAGATGATCGCACTATAAACGGCAAAGAAGTAGATGCTATTCTTGTCAGTAACATGTGCGTTACCAGCCAAAGGGAGATGCTTACTAGTACGTGATAGATGAGGCTGCGATGTAGACCTGGCTGTAAGCCTGATACTTCTCTGCATCCAGTAATCCACGATCATCCAAGATAGAAGATACGTTGTACTTGGCACCCGTGTTATCGAACATGGTATTTGTGTTAATAGGAAGGTATCCAGTGTTGTAGGTGTTGTTCCAGTACATGGCGATGATAGTAATTCCACCCAACAAGGCACCGAGGAACATGTTGACCGTGACATGGAAGGGAACCAAAAGAGGGTCGATATAGTAAGTGGCAATGTTCCAGTCAAAGGTTGGAAGAGGGTTGAATCCAAGGCCCTTAGATACGCCGGTGATGGCTGTAAGGGTGAAATTATTGGGTGAGATCCACGCAAGCCAGTTGAAGAGGGACAGTGCTGTAGCGATGAGGTCGGGGAACCAGAACCAGACGAACATGGCGGCGAAGGAGAGCATGAAGAAGCGGTACCGGGACATGGTGTACATTTTCTTGAAGGGACCAAGCACGCTTGCGTTTCCAGATTCTTCGGTGGTCAGTCAACTTGGCACACTAGATATGCGGCTTCTGAGGACTTACCATTGTGTAGACTCTGATTGAGGGCGATGGTTGCGAGGGAGCGAGGCCAGATACAGAAGGATGGGTAGACTAGGAAACGTCGCGCCAACCCAGCAAGACCGAAGCCTAGCAAGTTCATCGCCAGCTATTACGGTTAGTAAAACTCAGTGAGAGCTGTTTCGCAGTTCTACTCACCGAGAGGCAGATCTGAAAGCCAAAATCGGCAGCAAATGGCAAATCAAAGTACTTCTTCAACCAACTGGTGAAAATGATGTATCGCGAATGAGGCAAACTCGTCGAGACATTCGCCATGATTGAGATCAGCATGTGCTCCTTTTGGTTGAACTTTCCAGGATTGAGCTGTAGCCTTTGGCCAAACAACGTGAAGTCGCCGACTGGAAGCCATTTCTCCCAAGCTTTACCGAGCGGAAACGAGAGGAGCTGAATGACTGGGGCTTGAAGTCGGATAGTCGGTTGTCGCACTGAGAACAGCTGGTTCACGAAACTCTGCACGATCACGAAAAAGAGACCGATGGTCCATGCTCGAATAGTTCCAGCTGGTGTCGATGGGTCGTCCTTGTTGCTTACTACAGCGCGGACTTCTGCGTAGGGTGAATTGATAGTGACGAGTGAAATCTCGGTCTTGATGTCTGAGATGAGATCTTCATGCTTGTGAGGATTGGCGAAGACATCTTCGTTGCTGAGGAATGCTTGAATACGCATGATAGCCTCTGAGCTGAAGTTGGGATCATGTTCATGAAGGTAGATCAAATTTTCAGCGCGCTGGATCGATGTTAGAGAATATCAACGATCAATATTCGGTATTCTCACCCTTCTCGTCTCATCCAAGTCCATCGTACGCGCATGCTCCTCTGCTTCGATGATTTCCTCGGGCGTAGCACCCAGGATCTGGGCCCTCCCGTTCATGGACTCATCCTTGAGGGATCCAGTAGAGGCAACATCCGCTCGCTTGTCTGTCGCTTGGATGCCACTATCTGTGACGGCCTTCTCCGAATTGGAGGTCATGCTTGTGTTAGATTGTGATGGATCGGTAGATGCGCCTTGACAGACGGAAAATTGGGAAACCATCTTATAAAAGGCGTTGTTGCAGACCCGTTCGGACGAGGCCGATCACGACCCAGTTGTCTTGCAGCACGTTTTTCTTGGCGAGTGTTCTCAATGGAGTAATTGCGCACGACAATCGTCTATACTCGCGGACTTGATGCCTGCGTTTGTCCTGGTAAGGTCGTATGGGGCCGTGTGGGTTGTCGGGCCGGCGATGGAACCTTTCGGGGCAGCTAAGAGATACGATTGATAAGAGTATCCAGATGTTCAGGGTTTGTTTGCAAAGAACTTTTTAGGAGTCGATTTTCTTCCCCAGGTCGTAGACATCAATCTCAAAGATTGTTGATGCAAGAGAGAAAGGCACGTACGTATCATCGATGTTTGTTGCCCTCCAGTACAAGAGAGTTTTCGTATTGATACACAAAGCATTTCAACACGATCTCGTGGCGTGAACTGCCACTGGACTTGGTGAACATCAGCCACATGAAAGCTCTTCCGTGTGGATTACCTATCAGGGATCAATGGGAAACGACATGGCGAACTCAAATTGCGTGCTTGCAAAGTGGATGCGTATCATTTTCGGGCCGCAATATTTCTCCATCGTATAAACTTTTTAAACCATCGCGCCTTCGCATCCTTGTTGTGAGCGATCGGTTTCGGTTTTTCTTTTACGTATATCCTTGCACTGGGGTACAAGCTCAAAAGGATGTGTTCTGGGCTACGCAACCAAAAGCCAGCAAGTGAACTTAAACTGAGCAATGCTACTCGATATCCCATTCCTTCCAAATGGTGCTCAACCACTCCTTGATCTTGACTCTTTGTCCCCCAACATGCCGACCATCAACAATTTCGCCTCCCATCATGACAGTGCCATCCCTTAGCCCTGTGCTTTCTCTCAAGTTCCACCGCGGAACATGAAGCCACTTGTGGCCTGCATCACAAGCCAACATCTTCGATGTGCCTTGCTGAAGCAGCGGTAAACAGTTTTGACAAAAGGGAGTGTCCCAGCAGTATTTACAAATGTTAATGTCAGTCTCGAAATCCCAGGTCCCTCCGCAATTCCCGTTGCAGAAGTATCGCCAGTTGATCACCATATCGCTGTAAGTGATCTCATACGGCTGGTTTGGCCCATCTCCATCTTCCGTAGCCGGTCGTTTCTGGGCCAGGAGCGAGTGAAGCCTTTGGTAGGTCTCATTAGTTATGGTTTTCTCGCTTTCTACATTGCCCAGGTCCATTCGCCGCTGTAGCTCGTCAAGGACAGCCGTGTACCTGGTAGGAGCGGCATCATTCGGTGAGAACTTCTCTTTGGCAAACTCAAGAATCTCCGTTGCGGCGGCTTTATCCTCACCCCGAATCTCACCAAGCCTCATTTCTATCGTCTTTTCTATCGGTCCTGTAAGCTCGAAGGCAATGAGAGCATTTGTCTCGTCTCCAGTATGAAGTAGACACTGGAACAAGACGAAATACGCATCTGCATCATTCTCATCTGTGTCGTCAGATAGCATCTCATGGGCTGTAAGCATGTTCTTGCGGAAGTGCGCTCTTACTGCGGTGAAATTTCCTTGTAGGGTTTCGTAGGCTCCCATGTAAGACTCAGCTGGGGATACCCGGTTGTCTTCGTACGAGATTCGATGACCGATAGTGATTTCACCAAGCTTTGCCAATGCGGAAGCCTCAGTGTTTGCTGCCGTTGCTTCTTTGAAATAATGGCAGACTATATCACTAATAACCTGGCCACCCAACCACATCCATTTCCACTGTACGTAGGTGCCAGTTTCTTCAATGACTTTCCTCGCATCAGAGTGGCATTCCTCCCAGAGTCTTACCGCAGATGTTAGCGGGTTCTCATCGGCTTCGTTGCCATAGTAATAGAGTGCAAGGCCCTTGTAGAGTCGAAGGGCGCTTCTTTCGAATAAAAGCTCTTTGTCAGCTGCGAGCTGAATGGCTTCGTCCATGGCACTCAGAACCATCCCTAACATCCCATGACGAGAGGAAGTTAACGAGAGAAGACTGGTGAAGTACTTCTCGTAAGTGTCTTCATCCGTTGCCATGAGTAGAAGTGCAGAACCCAGGAGACTTGTACCGCCGTTTGTAGACGTCTCATGACTCATGGTTTCAATAAGGTCCAATGTACGCCCATTAGACTGCGATGTAAGGTTGGCTTCCAGTATGCGGTAATATGCCTCGTCAGCTGGCTTGGCCTCCAGAGCCTTTTCGTAGTATATGGTTGCTTGGTCCCGCTCCTTTAGTTCGAAGTACCATTTTCCAAGATCCATATTCGTTACCCAAATATCGTGAGGATGAGGTTCCTTCAATTCGTAGAGAATTTCCAACGCTTTCTTCTGTGATACACAGGCGTCGTTCAATTTTCCGGCTTGGTGGTAAGAGTGTGCTAGACCTCTGTGGCATGTCCATGACGCTCCAGGCATCTTGGTTGCCTTCAAGAACATCGCAATCGCGTGGTCGAACTCATCAACTTTTCTAGCAGTTTCCCCAACTCTCTCGTACCATAAGGATTGCTCGTCTGTAACTTGAAGTATACTCTTGCACCATCGTTCTGCCTTATCAAGGGCCAGAGACTCTTCATCTGTGCTCAAAATCACGAGCGAATCGTCAGACGCATCTGCTGCTCCCTCGGAAACTTCCTGGGATAGCGTTAGTCATGTATAAACAGATATATTCGTGAATAAGGAATCATTCTAGACTTACCAATGAAAGATACCGCCTGAGAGACCGATATGCTTCCCAGGGATCATTCTCACTGCTCCTGAGCCATCTGTGGCCAACTTCACGGGCCATAGAGGACAGTAAAGTACGGTGCGGGCTCGGGCTTGAGATCACCTTGTCTAGCCAATCCATTTGGTATACCCCGAAATGGCCACTAACATCAGGATCCTGCAGCCATGCCAGAAGTGTCGAGATTTGCGTCGTGTTACCGAACAGAGGCACGTCAACGAAATGTTTCCAATGCCTCCTAATGATGGTTCCTTGACCGAGGATGTCGAAAAGCATGCTGCCAATGTCTTTCTTTGCTGCATTATCGACCTTGTGATCACGCTCGGGGTTGTTCAATTCCTTCAAATGAATAGGAAGATTCCAGACCAGATATCTTCCCAGGGTTTCAGTTCTAGCATCTGGCTTCTTTATCAGGAAGCTTATGGCTTGCATCACTATGGCTAAGTGTGCATCGGAGTCGTTCACCCTGATTTCGCTCTTGGTCTGGGTAATCTGTCCAGCTAGTGGCTCAAACTCGAACTTCTCAACCACTGACTTCTGGAACAGTGCCCACAAGAAGTTCTGCACAGTTGTAATGTCGCCCTTTGTGATGGTGATGGTAGCTGTTATTCTTGGGGTATCGTCATCAAGGGATCGTAGCTGCTTGGGATCCTTGATCACTAGGGATAAGAGATCACGGCGTACGGTGATCACTTGCCCATCGACTTCAAAAAGTCTGGAATACTTCCCCTGTAGTTTCTTCGCCAGCTTCTGAAGTGGAGTTGATCCAAACCGAAGGAACTTGGTAGTTAACACTCATGTCTTCAGAAATTTCAGATGGCAAACTCACCAGCGCTGCCTCCAGTTGGTCGACACTAAGCCATTCAAAACCATATACTACCCAGATCAACAGTTCATTTATCTCCTCGATATTCTGTGGGGATAGTTGCTCTTGAAGCTCTGCAACAACATTTTTCGAAATCGCCTCCCTGCCCCAGTCCGACTCTGTCAACAGATCATCTAGTTCCGATTCCTGTCCGCCTGAATCTACCAGGTCCTTGATTCTGTCTAGTGTTGACTGAACTTTGAAGAAACTTCCGCCCGCCATCTCTAACAGTTTATCGTTGATTTTCTTCCGGCTTGCTTCGTCCTTCGAGTCGTTGCCTTGAAAGATATCATATTTGCGCATCTCCCTCTTGATATACAATTCAATGTCTGAACCGTTGGATTTCGCTATGTTAATTGTTGGTGATTCGAACCCTCCGAGTACCTTGACTGCGTCACCACTGCCACTAACCAGAAGCCGAATCCTGCTCCCATCACTTTCTGTAGCAGATGAGTGACTAGCCTCTTGGAGGACGTCAAAGAACTGTGTACCAGCATCGGCATGCATCTTCGATAGTTTTTCGACCCCGTCGAATATGAAGTAGTACATCGTATCTCCACGTGGCTGTCCCAGCTTCAGGTCTTTCCACAGCGATTCACAGCTCACGTCTGTGAAGTAAGTACCATTGTCTTTCTCTTCACAGATGGAAGCTATACTCTTGGCAAGCGCCATATCTTGCTCAGCTAGTTGTAAAGCAATATGTTTCAGAGCTGTTCGAGCTGGAGTCGGATCACCCTTATCAGCTTTATCTGATAGTGAAGGGAAGAAATACCAGGCTAGGAGAACCCTGGAGGACCTTTCTGTCGGTGTCTTGTACCTAGCTTTGAGCTTCTGGACAATCGTTGAGACCGTTGTAGATCTCCCGGTATTCTTCTCGCCGAGGAGCAGTAGTAGAGGTCGCGCTTTGGCGGCATCCGCATCAGCCCAAGAAGTATAAGCTTCCTCGTCGTCAAGCCAGCTCCCGCTATTCTCGACCCTGGAATCGCATAGTCTCTTAAACATTTCTCTGTTTGTTTCGAGCTCCTTTTCATCAATACCAAGCTTTTCTTTTATCTTAGACAAGTTTGCCTTTTTCGTCGTGTCCTGTGCTCGCTTGGTCTCTGCCTGCTGTAACGTGGTGATTTTGCTGGCAATCTCTTCGGTCCACTTTCCAGTCTCGAAGACCTTTGCAAGAATAATCGATACTTCATGTCTGCTTTCCAGAGCTACTTCTAGTGTCAAAGTCGCCTCGATGGACTGTTGGCCATGGATGGCCTGTCTAAACTTCCTCAATTCAATGCTGAGCCCCGAATCATCGTCTAGCAATGCCTTCTTGACGTTGGACTTGAACTTGCTCCATTTGCTATTGGGGTCTTGAGTGTTATGACCAAGGCGCAAATATCAACTAGACTGATCATGGTGATATGAATTGCACGAGTCAAGTCGGTGTCAATTTTTCTGAACTGCTCGATCCGTTCGTAAATCCTGAATTGACTCAGGGAGGGTGCCACGACGGCGAAGACCTCATCAATTGCTTCATGGAATTCGCGTATCTTTTTAGGAGCTTCAAGAAGAATACTCATGGCATTAAACACCACAGTTGCCGGTTGGAAAACCTGTTCAGGTGTCAATGGCTCGAAGGCTCAATCGGGTCGAAGCCTGGTTACCACGCTGGCACCTTGTGCAGCTATACCACCAAGGAGTTTCAGGCATCATTCAAGGATATTCAGACCTATGTCCTTTTTGTGTTTCCGCGTATTTACGACGTCAATATCTATAGTAGGATCTGTTCGCGATTCTATCTGTTTTCGTACGTCGTCTATTGTCATTGGAGGCTTTCGATTCAGGCCTTTTCCGGTACGAGCCAGAAATCGCTCAGCTGCTTCATCCCATAACTGTTCCATGGTTAAATCTTCCTTGCCTGATGAAGCCATGATGCAGGATGATGATTGAAGGGCTTCAACAACTTAAGGGGTGAAGGCCAAGAGTTACAGGCAGCGGGTAAAGAAAATAGAGTTGTAGATGTTTCTTGAACAAAGGACTGTCATCTATGCACGGTCTTTAACAGATTGACCCGAAATACAAGATCAAGCTGCCCCCGACTTGCATGGTTGTATTATCGTTTTATGTTATGAGGGAAATTTTGTACCTTTAGCCTCAAAGCCCCTAACCAACGGTCTTGCGAGCTCCCACACAGCCAGAGGGTGGTCAGACTTCTCGATTCCGGTCGGATGCATTCAGCTCAAACCAGGAACTATGCGGCACCTGATAAGGAGTTATTACGCAAAATAGTGACAGCCTGGTTCGGCTTACCTGAACGGGTAGTCTGGGCCGTCAGCTGACTGTCTTGTTCCCTGTAGGTGCATGACTTCGCGAAAGTTGTTACTGGGGAGTGGAAAACGTAATCTTAGGCGCCCAGTTCGATGTTTTTCGCGCCTCTCATTTTTGGGCTCTCTGGAAAGTGAAAACTATTACACAAATGCTTGATATACATAACAAGGCCTTGCAATCCTAGCAATCAGCATGGCTTGGAGATCAAGCCATAGGTAGCGTACAGGAGACAGAGCGAACATATCCTGCGTCGAAATTCCCTCACCGGAGTAGATAAATCTTAGAAGAGTTGGTTCATGGAGACTTGGACTGACTTCACAACTGTTGAGTGGAGTTGAATGCAGTTTTCCGACCGCCATTCGTTTGATCCAAGTCGACTGTAGATGTTGTACGAATAAAAGTTCAATTCCAATTCATAACTGTGACTGAGGTATCTGCGCTAAATCCAACATGATAACAAATAACCGAGAACGCCATTTTGACACAAAACTTCAGTAGCCAGCCGAGTTTCACAAAATGCCTTCCCAATCCTGCGCCGGGGTATAGAAACCATGCCTCATCACTCATAGATCCCGGTGGCATGTATAACGTCGAGATCAAGTTCAAGAAAACGAAACATTAAAAAGGTATCACACTTGACGTTAGAAAGAAAGTTTAAGCCGTGCTAAACTCATGCTCATGCATGGGGGGAACATGAACGCGGTTCAACGATTTAAGAAAATTGCGACATTCGCGCGATGTCTCTTTGAAGAAGAAATGATCGGCTTCGAGCTTCGCGTTTGGCGTAGAGAAGACCGCAGACGTTGCAGAGAGTATGAGACCCGAAAGGGCCTTCTCGCCACATTGGAGTCTCTTTGATGAAGCATGATGTGCAGCATGGAGTTGGCTCATGTAATCTTGGTGACTTCTGCATATCTCGTTAGAAAGAAAAAGACATTCTGGTGGAAATGAGTGACATACCGAATGCCGCCTCAGCCTGTTACGCCACGTGCGGGCTTCATAGGTATCCTTGAGGCTAGCTTTAGTAGATCTCGACCGGATTGAACGTGCTGACGCGGCGGGTGATCTGAGAGATGAAGTGCGCGAAGCAGCCTTCAACTGGAGATGAGTATCTCTCTCTGGCTTCGCAGCCAAAGGACTCGGAATAGCTGCATTTTGAAACAAAGCGACCTCACAAAGAGGTAGACCATTACGTTGGACGTCCTGGATGCTAGGTCGGATCTGGAAGAGGTTAGTCTGTGTCACCGGCAACGGGTCAGCAAATACGCGTAGAGGGAACTCACGTGTCGAGGCGATTTTCTCAGCGAAAGTAAGGAACATCGTCGGGGCGGGAAAAGGTTAGGTTCAGGGAGATCAACGGGACAAGGATGGTGAGCACGATCTCTTCGCCGCCGAATTGGCTTTGCCGTTTTGGCGAGTGTCTGCTGTCGGTGTTTCATGGTGGAACAGGAACTGGACACATTTGAAAGGGGGCAGTTGAGAGGGGAAGTCCGATCTTGAGACTGAAGGGAGAAGTTAGGGATCGAGGCGGTACTAATACCCCTCTGAGGCGCTTGCTAGAGTTAGAGCGAAGATTGCCCCAGAGGAACCCTTGTAGATCACTACGCGATTGGGCCTGGACTGTGCAGAGACCCTGATTCAGGGTCCATCCGCGGATCCGGAGGAAACCTACCGAGTGGCCTCATGGGGCCATTGAGAATCACCAACAAGACTGCATTTTCATAACGGGGAAAAGGAAATCCGATGTTTCTCAGCATCCAATTCATTCAACTCTCCATTTAAACTTTGGCCAACAGTCTATCGCACTGTTCTCTCAACTGTTTAGGACTCGCCCACTCCCTTGTTTACCTTTGCTTTTTCCTCTCAAACCTTGAGACGTCTCACCCGCTCGGACACTGTCCCTCGGAGCAACCTGGCGTGACAGTAAGCCCGTTTCCACAGTTCCTTGCATGGCGCCTTGGCCTCTGTGCCGTGTCTGTCTACGATTGATAGATAAGACTGGTCCCCCGTCCTGCTTGCAACATTGATTAGAAACGATTTCGTCTCAAAGAGTTGCAACCCTCATTTACCGACGCGTAAGCCACGGCGCGGTACTCCTCGCACCTATTAAATGCTAGACACAGGACAAAATGGGCGGATGACCTGTCTGGTGTGTGGTACAGTGTAATCTTTGCTGCAAGTCGCTTGCGCAGAGAATCAGATGGTTTGTTCTCACTGTGTCGACCTTCCCCCGCTCCAGAGTCGGCATTTGAGCTGAAAGAAGCTCCCGTCAGCCAATTGAGGGGTAAAAAGTCAGATGTCAGAGTTACCCTGAACTCCGCACCTATCCGGAATCCGTTAAAGTCAGGTAATGCTAATGTGGAACGGGACTGGCGATGCGACGTCGTACTGTAAGACGGTAGCAAATGGAAATTTAAAAGATCAGAGGACGACTCCGGAGGTGATGTGAAAGGTGTGATTGGTTATGTTTTCTGATGCGATTTTGACATCACGGTTGCTGTTGGGAGGGACCTTTGTTAATGAGCTGCCAAACAGTTCGCGATTGGATGCAATTATTATCTTGACAACGCTCCTCTTCTGCTATTACCGGAAAAAATTGCTGAAATGGGTTTAGTATTTTCTTTAAACTTTATTTGCTCCGAATACTCCTGATATGTTGCCCGGTTTCCTGATCTCCAATGCGCCATCAGTTTCTTTCATGATTATGACGCTCGAACGCTGCAATAAAAAAATGTGAATGTTTCCTCTCCTGCCCATGCATGCCGTGCCTTTGCAAATGCACCTGCCAAGAGTGAGGGGCAGTGAGGTATCATTGGGGGCCGCTTGGCAGGGTATAAGAGGATATGAGGTTGAATGGTCATCGCAGTCCCGCTGAATGAAAATCCTCCGTTGAGACCTTTGTAGACCACGACGATGCGTCAGAAACAGAGTCAGAAACAGAGTCGCATCCAAACTCCCTCTCTAATAAGAACGACCGGGCCTTTTCCTCCCTCTTAGCGTACAGCAATCCACAGACGTTGCAGAGGGTACGACGTCCTGATGGTCCAGACCTCCATTTCGGCGTCTCGGTTACATGACAGAACTCGCAAGACCTTGTATGATCCGGCGCCTTGGGTGCTTTGTGTTCCCGCGCGCAGGGACAAGAAATAGTAGCCTGTCGCGACGGCGATCGGCGTGTGGTGGAGTGGTGCTTGTGCTTACTCCGCCAACCCTCGGGACTCTTGTACTTCCGCTTGGAGCTGCTCTTCCGCGGCGGCTCTATAAGCTCTGGCTCTGCGGTTTCAATACTACGCGCATATTGGCATGCCATGATCTTAAACCTTGGCTTGAAAGCTTTTCGATCCTTAGCGAGCGTGGACGGGATCGTCGCGGTCTGGAATAAGGGGACTTCGCAAAGCGGCCGGCCGAAACGCTCGTGATCGAAATGGAAATTCTGGATCACGTGAGTAAATACATTTTGCGCAGAACATGTAAGTTACCCACGTCCTGCTTGGTCGTAAGAGTTGTTACGGGAATGAGAGAGTTTTGCAGAGGGCAGGACATTGTGGTATTTTTAATCTGGTCCACAGCCTTTACGGCCCCAAAGGGAGACTTTTTTGGAGTTTCGATCTCGAGGGGAAGCTTTTTTTGCAGGCATCGTGAATTTCTATATAATCTCTCCAGCGATCGGAAAACTGACGTTGCTATGATGTAATCTTTGACGCACAACGTCCCGAGAACCCTGACGGAGCATTTACCCCAAATGGCTTAGGTGTGCCAGGTTCCCCTGACTGTTTGTTCGGAGCGAGCTGGCTTTAACGGTTTAGTGTTTTGTGACAGGATGCTTGGCGTGTTGGTTATCTGTTCTTGGTGTCGTGTGATGGGATTCGTGTATCATTCTCGTCAGAATCCTATGACATGTTGAAGGACATTGCAAATTCCCTTTGGGTTATCCCCATGGAGAACTTTTGCACTAGGTATTCGGGTATTTGGTGTGTTATGATGTGCATTCGCGTGCACGAGAATAGTTCCATTTTGTTGTGGATCGAGGGGTTGAAAATTGTACCCAGTCAGGATGTTCCTTCATGCGTACTCCACGCACATGATCAGCAGAAAACGATGCAGAAATAGAAGCAGCCTCTGATGACTTAGAATTCTCTCTGATTCTGATTATTCTCTTTATTTCTTTTTCTCCTTTCTATATTTCTTTCTTTTTGATCATCGAAAAGTGACAACTGGGGTTGAGAGATGAACGGTGGGCCAAGAAGTCAAACTCTGTTGCCTGTCTGTGTGTCACAGCGGGGAGCAAATGCTCCGAGGCAATCAGCAGCTTTTTTTTTTTTTTTGTTGGTGGTCTTGTTTTCGCAAACAAATGATTGGCTTATCAGCCAGACCCACAGTTCAACCCTACCCTGTAATGATCAACTCACATGGGAGGAAAATTGACTTGAGCTCCTGGTGAAGAGAGAAATGGTTACTAAGTCTTTACGTTAACACTGAGG
This sequence comes from Fusarium oxysporum f. sp. lycopersici 4287, assembly GCF_000149955.1. Taxonomy (NCBI): domain Eukaryota; kingdom Fungi; phylum Ascomycota; class Sordariomycetes; order Hypocreales; family Nectriaceae; genus Fusarium; species Fusarium oxysporum. Next base: position 1,510,647 of record NC_030996.1, on the reverse strand, counting down.
ATTTGATAATACCATGCATATGGCGTAGGGCAGCGTACGTACTAAGTCAGTAGGTCGGTTCTCGGCCAGAGAGATAGGCACCGCCAAATAAGAATAACATCTTGAAGAATGACATCTTAAAACAATGTTTTACCCGATTAAACTCTATGCCTAGGTCTGACAATTGTGGCGTGCAAAGGAAATATCAGCCCAGGAAAGGCAAGATCATAGAATTAGCATACATTTGAGAACCAGTAAAAATTAGAAGGTGCAAACTGAGAGCCATCACCTTGCTGGGCTCTTTATAAGTTATATTGGCCGGGACAGCCACTGTTCCGGCGAAAACAACTGAAAACAATACGATCTGCTGTCCTACTTCTCCCAAAAACGATTGGGGTAGAACTGGCACTCAGTTGAACTCAAGTTACACACGATGGCTCTTTGCGTCCCGTTGGATTTAGCCTCCAAGGTGAATTTTAAGATGATGCCCGCGAAATATCACTCCTACCTTGGCGCCCAAGTCGTCAGACAATGTTTGTGACCAGTATCTCTGGAGAGCTTACAAGCCTTAATTGGAGCAGAAATCGCATAAAACAGTGTAAATGCCCTTATTTCTAAACTTGCATGTTTATTTTTAGTGATGTTCGTCGATGGCTAGGTAAGTGGCGCACAGCGGGTCAATACAGCTCCGGGGTCCGGACGCACCAATCACAACGGCATCACGACCCCATCACGACGCCAATCAATTCACCAAACAACATCAAAACTCATAATCATAGCATCCGGGTTGTGTAATTGGGAGATCCGGACCTCAGCATCACCTGGCTTGATAGTACGCCAAACGACAAGTAGCCTCATGGAGTCGACTGACCAGCCGGAAAAGGCTTTAGAAATACCGCAATTTACAGGCCATGGCGAAGGTTACACTGATCGTAGGCTCATCTGAAGGACTTGACGATGCAGCGCTGATACTTGTCAACAGCCTTACCGCCCTCTGAACATACATATGCCCAAAATGGACTGGCAACGGAATTTGACAATATATCTGGTGTAACCCAACACGCCTTTCCGATACTTCAAGAAGACAATGGTGATTCTGAAGGTCAAAACCGCTTCTCTTGGCAGCCACAAGATCTCACCCAATCATCATTTGATGCTACTACGCTCTCATTAGAGAATCCGGCCCAGCCTCTCGACTGGCCCTGGCAAACATTGCCATCGTCCTGGTCTCTGCAGGACCAAAACCAGGATATCTGGCCACATCACCTTGAAGCCGGGCTAGGCGAGGTGCCGCCAATATGGGAATTAGGCCAGGGCACCGCCAGGGCACTCCAGCTCCCACCCAATGTCCAGATACAGCCAAATTGCCTCCCGCGCCGAAGAAGTCGATACCTCCGTAACTCGGCCCTACCGATGGTTTCAGGATCCAACCCAGTACAAATATCAGGCTCTGGCACCTTGGTAGAAAGTGCAATGGACCCGATACAGCGATGGCGAAACTCGCCCCCGGAGACTGAGGCAGCCTCCTTAGTCGCTATTGCAGACGCATTAAGGAATAACCCGCTTCGGGCCCCGGCATCAACCAGCACAGGTAGCCTGAATAGTCGCCGGGTGGACGTCCGACCGGGCTCAACGGTGAGCTTTACTAGCGGCTCAAGCCTGTCCTCAGGCTCTGCTACTTCTGCAAGTTCTGTGGCCCGACGCGGCCGCGTGTCGAAACGAACCCGACCGAATGCAGCAAAGGGCAAAGCAGCGGAGAAGAGAAAATTCCCTTGTACATTTTGTTGCGACTCTTTCAAGAGTAAGTTCGACTGGGCACGCCATGAGCAGTCGCTACATCTCAGTATCAAGGGATGGCGATGCGCGCCATATGGTAGCGTTGTGATATCAGCCGCCACCGGACTCAGCAGCTGTGCGTACTGCGGCCTTGCAGATCCGACACCGACACATATAGAAGATCATGATATTAATCTATGCAGACAAACCCAGATTTATAGCCGGAAGGATCACTTGATTCAGCACCTAAGGTGTATACACCATGTGCAGGATCCTCCGCCGATAGAGTCATGGAAGGTCGAGGGGCCACCAGTGGCATCTAACTGTGGCTTCTGTGATCTACGTATGGAATCTTGGCAGGAACGCACAGACCATCTAGTGTCACACTTCCGCAAGGGCAAGACGATGGAAGATTGGAGGGGGGATCATGGCTTTGAGCCTGGAATCGCGGCTCAGGTCACGAATGCTATCCCTCCGTATTTGATTGCCTCTGAGTCAAGGACCTATGCTCCATTCTCGGCAGCCGCTCCGAACCCTACAACAGCAGAGCATGTACAGCAGATAACAAGGTCCGCTGAGGAAAGCTTCGAAGCTTGGAATGGGTTGGAGATGCCACCCGAGGCAGGAGAACCTATGATGTCCCTCCAAGATAAATCGTTTCCTGAGCTGTTTGCTTTCCACCTTGGTCGCTTTGCGCAGCATCAGATGAGGCTCGGGATTATCCCTACTGATAAGATGTTCCAGGATGAAGCTAGAAGGTTACAATTCGGCACGGTAGACCCGCTGGATGACACGGTCGCCGACAACGAAGAGTGGCTGGCTCGTTTTCGTAACCAACATCTTGGGGACTCAGCAGACAATCGGGATAGCCAACAATGAGCGGAAGCGGCATGAGGCGAGATTGAGTAACATATATGTCACTTGCTATTGTTTAGGGCTGCTACCTCTTCTTTTGTTTGACAATTACTCCTCATGAATTCTCACGCCTTGAAAATTATAATAAAGCAATAATCTATCGGTCTCTGAATACACGGCTAAATCTAATCACACCAGCTCATAAGAGACTCTCGATATGCCTTGCTGCCTCTTCACCTTCCTTACTCTAATCTTTCCTACCAAAGCTGTGCTCCTCACATGGGTTCCACCGCACATATAAGCACCCTCACCATCAATCTCTACAGCTCTCACTAGTCCACCTTGACCGTCAGAATCCTCTGGCATTGTCCAAGATTTGGCTTCGAGCTCCTCTCTTGACCACCAGTGGACGTTTATTGAACGGTCGTCATTGACTATTTGATTCGCAAGTTGCTCAATCTCCTCCTTCCTATCTCCCGGGATGATCCCTTGGAAGTCAACAAATGCAGTGCCGGGGTAGTGCTGTGCTTTGACCTCTCGCAGATCTGGTATTCCTAGTCTTCGAACGGCTGAAGCGAGGATGTGACCAGCGTCGTGAATCTGTGAATGGAGTTTTCGCGTGTCCTTGTTGATCTCCTGAGTTACAAGCGTCTGTTCCTTGAAAGGGGCCCCAGAGTATGTGCCAAGATGCATGATCGTTCCAGACGGGAGCTTCTGCACAGACGTGACAGTGAAAATTGACGACTGGTCGCGGGAGGTCATGGTCCCAGTATCGCTCGGTTGACCACCGCCTTTGGCATAGAAAATAGTAGAATTTGTGATGACGAGAAATAGGCCATCCGAAGCATCTTTGAACACCTTGTTGATAGAATTATCCCAGTCAGCATATGGGATACTGGCTAAGACGGTCGTTTCCATGACGTGTTGAGTCTCATCGCGATGATAGACCGCCTCAGTATGCCCAAACTACCAGCAGGTTAATTAGACACTTTTTCTATTAACAGACTCATCAGAAATGCTTACTCTGTCCATTGTGTGGGAATATTCTCTTAATAGACGAAGTTACTACACGACGAGTGTTTCTGAGCGCAGATGGATATACCGGGTATACTGCTTGAGGTTCCCATGTCGGCGATCTGGGGATTATATAGCAAATAAATAGCTGTCTTACTGCCCAGGGCTCATGTTGACTTGTGATATGTATTTCATAATTGAGGGACGCTCAAGATGACAACCGGGGTTGCCGCAATAACTAGGTAGGCTAGGATGCAGCAAAAGGTGCGACGCCCTTTTTGGTGGGCCAGATGAAACTTTTTTCTCTCCATTCACACCCCCTCTTTGTATGCAATTGGTGACACTGCAATCACATAGTTAAAAACACCAACCCTAAAGGCAATTGTTCTAGAACTAACTGCATCTTATCTTGGGTCGGCTTTACACTTCACTTTCCCACTGCCTGTATTTAAATTCCTGTCTTTTCTTCCCGCATCCTTTATAACTACTCCCAAGCAAACCCTCTCAAGTACTTATATTCGTTTTACTCTTTACTGGACCTTCGCTATGGGTTCTCTTATTCCAAACCCGGGACGGTGTTTTATGAGTGACAATATAGCTGGTGCGTCGCCTGAAATTGTGCAAGCTGTCGTCGCTGCAGCCACTGGACATGTTCCGCCGTATGGAAACGATGGTGTTACAGGCGCCGCTCGTCAAAGGCTGCAGGAGATATTCGAAAAAGAACTCGACGTATTCCCAGTTTCGAGCGGAACAGCCGCAAACTGCATCGGCTTGGCGTCGCTTGTCAAGCCGTGGGGCAGTATTCTTTGTCACCCGGATAGCCACATCAACAACGACGAGTGCGGCGCTCCAGAAGCTTTCACAGGAGGCTCTAAACTTGTAACAGTGCCTGGAAGCAATAGCAAGATCGACCCCCAGTCTTTGCGCGCTGCTGTTTGTCGGAAGGTCGGTGACGTCCATAGCGTCCAACCGTCTGTTCTCAGTATCAGTCAGCCTACCGAAACCGGTAGTGTCTACACAATCGCCGAGCTCAAAGAGTTGTGTACTATAGCGAAAAATGCAGGCTTACGCGTGCACATGGATGGAGCGCGTTTTGCCAATGCATTAGTTCACCTCGAGGCATCTCCAGCTGAGATGACCTGGGAGGCCGGCGTTGACGTTCTCTCTTTTGGTTTGACCAAGAACGGCGCAATGACAGTCGACATAATCATCTCTTTCGACCCTACCTTGGCGTCTGAACTGGCCTTCCGCCAGAAGCGAGCTGGCCAGTTGGCCTCAAAAATGCGCTTTCATACGGCTCAGATTGAAGCCTACCTTGCGGACGAATTATGGCTGCGAAATGCCCGTTATGCGAATGGTTTGGCTTTACGATTGGCCGCTGGCCTAAGGAGCGTTTCTGGACCGGAGGTTTTGCAAGATCCGGAAGCTAACATACTCTTCTGCCGCCTGGCTCCAGCCGTAATCAAGGAATTGCTTTGCCAGGGCTACCAGTTCTACCATGATCGCTGGGAGCCAGGATCAGTTCGCCTTGTGACATCCTTTTCACATAGTCCAAGTAGTGTAGATGAGCTGGTTGCGGCTGTTGGATCATGTTACAGCAAACTGTTGTAGAATAGAACTGTTTTTCGGGAGGGTTATAGGTAGTCTTGGTTATTTTTGCATCTTAACATTGCAATACATACAATTATACATCAGCTTTGAATTTATACACTCTCTCTGACCCTTGCATCTTTCTGTCAATTGAATAATTTGGTGAATAATTCTTACTCTGTCATTATCGATGAAGCCCTCAATGACTGAATGATCAATAGGCAGTTGTCAGCCCCGCCTCATTCACCCACTACTCACCACACGCCCCAGGTCTCTACGCCCTACGCCATGTGCCCCACGCCATACGCCTTGCGCCCTACGCCATGAACCAAAAAATGCAATTCGGCCGAAGCGGAACAATCGGAGCTGACTCATTTGTTGTACTTCGGCTCGAGCCTCTCAATGCAAAGGCTTCGTTACCCTCTTCCACTCGTTGCATCAGCTGTAGTCACTGCGCCTTAAGCCATTCAACGCTGTTTGCTTCCTTCATCCTCTTTCTAGTTCTCTTTCAACTGCCCTCGTCGATTGACGTTGATCCGCAAAATGATTTCCAAGAAGGCTTCCTATGGTAAATGAATGCCCGAGATAAACTTCCCAGACTTTCCCCTCCCATTCTTTGCGGCACAAGATCAATGTTAACATGCTCAAAAGTGACACTTGATGTCTTCACAACAAAAAGGTGATGCCAATAACCACAACACTATAGCTGCCCTAAGCTTTGAACCTAGATTACTGACTTTCTTGTTTCCGTCAGGTACAAGGGAAACCAAGTGGCTGTTGTCCAAGTTCAAGGTGATGCGCTACCGCCTGCAGACATGCAGATGATTGCACGTGAATTCAACTTCTCCGAAACCGTCTTTTTGCGCCGAAACACGGATGGAGCAGTGGCCATCAACATCTTTACTCCTGTGAACGAGATGGATTTTGCAGGCCATCCTGTCATCGGCACTGGCCATGTGCTATTTCGACAGCTACTTCCTGGTCTCGCTGTGCACTCCTCAGAGGCCACCCTTTGGACAAACGCTGGGCCAGTTGTTGTGCGTTATGATCCGTCGCAAGAAACTGTGGCAGCCGACGTGCCGCATAACGTCCACATTCATTCCCGCCCTACTAGTACACAAAGCATTCTCGACACCCAACCGAGCTTGAAGACCCAGGGATTATCAACTGAACAGAGCTATCCATGCGTGTCTATTGTTAAGGGCGTCACCTACACCTTGGTCGACTTTACCAATTAGCCCAGCCTGTTCACCGCCATCTCCGCAGGCCCCAGTCAGCTTACAGAGCTTGACGAGGGATGGGCACCCTCTTTCACAGGAGTGATGTACTATAGAGTACTGTCGGATCCTTACGACGAGAGTGGCAAGAAGGTCCAACATCTCAGAATTCGTATGATTGCAATCGGTCTCGAGGACCCCGCCTGCGGAAGCGGTTCATGTGCTCTGGGCGCATATCTCGCGCTTCAGCAGGGGGATTCGGGCGGTATGTATAGGTTCTATCTTGATCAGGGACAGGAGATTGGCCGTGACAGCAGTATCATTGTCGACATTGTACTGGATGAGACTGGAGACAAAGTTGCAAATATATCCCTCTCAGGGTCTGCAACTCCAGTAACTGAGGGCACGATATTGCTGCCCGAATAGAGCGGTCTGGAGGTCTATCTCGGGTTTTTGCCATGCCGTGGCCGCTTTATTAAGATTCGAGTTGTGATTTTTTGATACAATATTGTACAGTTATAAGCAGCGACAGCTTTTTAATTCTCAACATGTTGTATGCTCGATTGCACTTATCCAAACACCTCGCCCCGTTTCATAATTCATAGTAGCGGGCCACGCCACTGTCACTAAACAGGCATGCGCCTCTTCCCAAAGTGTCAACCCTGTAACCCTTTTCCATGCATCTACGTAGCCAGTAAAAGCTCTTTGGAGGCCATCCAGCAAGGGGTCATGGTTATTCGCTTGCTGTTTGGCAATGCTATACTCTCCAAGGAACGCTCGCCAAAGCCAAAAATCCGTAGAGTCATTGAGTCCCAAAGTGCTGACAGATTGGCTGAGATCTCGACTCAAGATCGAGAGAAACCTTCGCAAGAGACGAGCGTCGATGGCCTTGCCGCCGTTCCAGAGCTCCAGGACACTGTGCATATACAGGCTTGATGCAGCGCACATACCAGACCAAGAAATGCTATACTTTGACGAGTGTGCTGATGAGAACATATCGTCGTGGAACAGAGATGAGAAATGGGAGCCGATAGTAGCGCAGAGAAGTCGAGAATCTGATCCCTCGATCCATTCCCAGCTTGGGTCGCATTTGTAACGATCTTCCCTGACTGTCTGCGTTGAAGTTGTAACATGCTTCAGGCAATCTATTAGAGGTGATGCGTCGATGCTATGGAATTGCGTTGATGAGGGGAGGGCAGCGAAGAAGAATGGCAAGAGTTTCATGGCGTTGAGACGCATTTCAAGATGGCCGATATTTTGGGTCTTCCAGAGATAGATCTGCGATACGAACGTGGAAAACTCTGCGGTATTGTTCTGTCGGAAAAGGTTCTGCAAAGAGTCGCTTCCCAATATCCTGGCCTTGAAGCCTTGGTAGGCATAGTATGTGCTGGAAAGGTAAGCATTGATGAAAATATCCATCAGCAATGACTACTTACAGCAAGAGATAGCGATTAGCAAGCTCTTCTTCGATTTCTGATCGATGGCCGAAGTCGTCATCGAGGGGGCTGAGAAGGTGGACGGCGTTCACGAGGCCGTTGATATGAGCCTCTGTATCGTGTACGTTACCATAAGATGCCTTTTTATGTTCAGCGATTGGTAAGGTATTATCAGTAGGGGAAGCGTACCTCTATAAAGCAAAGAATTGAAACATGCCGAATGAAGGTCATCAGCCCCGGTTGATGTATGTTCTGCAACCATCGGTTCAAGACTTGTATTGTTGAGACTTTGTGAAACAGGAAAGTTGGCTTATACGTTTCGAGATCACCGACAGTCCATGCATAATGCAGGCCTGCTACGAGAAGAGTGTCCCTCAGGGCATCGGGGTGCTGAGCGACAGAAGAAAAGCTATAGATGTTTAAGGTAAGCCTGGGCTGAGTGAGGGATGATAAGGTACGTACATATTTCTCGAGGCTTTACTAAGTACCAAATCAGCACTGTCGTGGCTATTATGAACTAGGCTTGTCAACGATGCGGCTAGGTCTATGCTGCATGGCTTGCGCTTACAATAGTGAAGTAGCTCTCTGGAGCGAAGAGTCATGTCCAAGCCTAAACAATCGAAAGGCTCCACTGATTTTCCGAATGGGGAATTAACCATTAGAGTTACTGGCGGCGCATCCTGGCTTATAATCCAAGGTTGCTGTTCGCCTGGAAGACAGGTAGCCTTGCGGTCTCGAAGTGGGATACTAGGATCAGCAAACTCGCATGCCCGTCCTGCACTGACACATCGGGTACTACGTTCGTCAATTTTACAATCACTAAAAACCACTAAAAATTGACAAAAGTCTTGTGTAGTACTCTCGACTATTTGTCGCAACCGGATAGTAAACTCCGACTTACCAGGTTGGTTTTCCGCCATCACAACGCACGCGACGCTTTCGACAAGTCAAACACCCGGTTTTACTCCTAGTGTGGGGCCTCCGAGTCCTTGTCGTTGTACTCATGCTGACCGGCTTGAGCTTGTTCTGAGGAAAGCTTCAGGGAAGATGATCGACGATGGGTTGATGAGTTATGACTTTCAGTGGAATGAGGGAGGAGTCTTGCTTCAAAGAGAGGCGTTGACGAGGTATCGGGAAGCCACTCACGGGATTTGAGGATTGTGGCTACAGGATGAGCGATTTGGTTGCGAGAGTTTAGACTAGTCAAAGCTATAGCGCTAACACTTTGTCACTCAGAGAGAGGCGCATGAAGATAGATCACTAACGTCTTGGCAAAGAACTAGAGTCTCCACTACCAACAACAGAGTCACTTTTGAGTGGACGTGAATGGCGTCCAGCCTGTCAGCAACTAACCCTTTTCAAGGAGGATAAACGAGCTGGACGACAAACCCCGCTGCCTTTATCCAGCCACGATTTGGAAAGAGATCGTAAGCCGACTTCACATCCTCACTTCCCTATTCCCCTCCCTCACCGAATCCCGAGCCAATATCGTCCAATCAATCTACAATATGGCCCAGAAACCTAGCCTCATATTTGTGCCTGGCGCGTGGCATAGCCCTGAATGTTGGGGCAAGATCATGTCTGCCATGGAGGCTAAAGAGTTCAAGTGTATTCCCGTCGCACTTCCGACAAACCAATCAACAAGCACCGACGTTAATTACTCGCATGACGTTAAAGCTGTTGCCGATGCCATTGCTGGCGAGACGTCGCAAGGACTTGATGTCGTTCTGTTAGTGCACTCCTATAGTGGACCGGTTGGACAAAGTGCCATGAGAGGCTTCACCAACAATTCTGCCGACACAGACGGAAAGACTGGTCGTGTGATAGGGCTTTTCAACGTTGCAACCGGTTTCGTCCGCGAAGGCGCGTCCTTTCTAGACGCTCTCGGCGGCAAACCCCTGCCGACTTGCGAAGCTGACTATGAGAACAATCTGATGGTCATCGTAGTCGACCCAATCGACATGATGTACCACGATCTCCCAGCAGAAGAGGCCGATTACTGGGTTGGAAAGCTCAGCAAACATGCCTTGACCGGTTCGACGGAAGGATACGAAGTCACGTACGAAGGATGGAGGGATGTGCCTGTTTGGCAGATCATGACCAAGGATGATAGGGCTTACCCTTATGAAGCGCAGAAGATGCTTGTTCGAGGTGCGGAAAAGCTTGGTGCGGATGTCACGAAGCGGCTTATTGATAGTGCGCATTTGCCGATGTTGAGTAAACCTGATGAGATCGTGGAGCTTCTGGAAGAGGCGATTGAGGCGTTCACTTCATGAAAGGCATACTGGTCGGTAGGCCAGGGCTGTCGACCATCTGCCTATCCTTTCTTCTATTTCGATAGCTTACGGAGTTCTTTTTTTCTAGAGCGACAATGAGCGGGACGAAGACATGTTTCTGAGACTTTGATACTGGTAGCGATGATATATTGACTGGCGGTCTAGAACACTAGCGGCACGCAATGAACTTATATCACCAATGAGATCCTTTGAAATGTCTCTGAGATTGAATAGCTGGCACCCAGCAAACAAATAAGAGACATTGCGGCTGGCTGAAAGAAGGGCTGGACCTTCACAGGGAGTTTGACAGTTCAACTATCTGAGAGCTGTGGCTGGCTGGCTGGGTGTCGAATCGGCCCATGTTTGCAGTAAATTGTGATTCATGCAATTCCAAGAAAGACATCACACACATGTCAGCCTTCGAATTTGTCGCGAGTCGCGTAGCTCTTTCGACGCTCCATCAATCACTTCAACATACTTAAACACTCAAAAAGGCATCTCATCATTACTCACCAGTCACTTCGCCCGCAGTATCGCTTCATACCTTCAACGGTTCTGGGAACAACGGCACTTTCTGGACTACGTCTCAGGATGGAGTGATCTGGACTATGGTCAATTGTCTCGACGATGCCATGAGTACACCTCCTTCTGAGACATTCGAACCAAGCACAAGCCCAGCTGTAGCTGTTTACCAGGACACTCTTTAGCTAACGGCACCTTAAGATATACCTATGTCAATAAAGCAACGAATGCATTTGTCCAACCAAAGAATCTCACTGCAGGTGGACTTTCTATTCGAAGCCAGACGAGCCCGGCCATGGTTGAGTTCAATGGATTGCTTTACTTGTTCTTCAACGGTTCTGGTCTAAATGGCACATGGATGACGACCTTTAATGGGAATGTCTGGGCCGATGTCAGTCCGGTTACCTCTAATCTTGGAGGAAACTTCATGGATCGCACAAGCCCTGCCATTTTTGTCTCTGACGACAAAAGAGTGTTGACTCTTCTCTGGTACGGAAGCGGAAGCAATGGCACATGGTATACCACTACCACGAACGGAATAACATGGTCGAATCAAGTTGGTCTAAATGATGGCCAAGTACTCATGGCTGGGAGTAGCCCTTGTGGCATTAACTACCATGGACGACCATACATATTCTTTGTTGGTGGAGATGGGAACTTGTGGAACTATGACGGGGTCATATTATATTCTACACTTACTGAGCCCAAGTATTCTTTGGCAATGGATGCCTTCCTTAAGGGAAATGATTTCGCATTCGTGGCTCAAGACGATGCCACGGTCAAATATCTTGAGGCCCAGTTCGCGAACGGATCGGTCATTATTCAGAATCCTTCAAGCTCCCCAAATATCATTCAGAGCGCAAACCCCAGAAACCAAACAGTTGCGGGCAATGCAAACTGGATAAACCTTTGGCACTATTTCTACAATGGGAGCCCTAGTGCTATCACCAGGGAAGCCGTCAGCCTATTGGCTCTTGCTACCCTTGCTTTCAACTTAAATTATCATATTAGCATCAACACCGACTCTCAGATGAGATTTTCGCCCAGACTTATTTTTCGCCGGATCCCCCCGAACAAAGGCTAAGAACTGATGAACGGCGCTCGTGATGAGAGGCTTTTAATATTGTTAAAAGAGTTGCCATTATCTTCCATTACTTATGCTAACCGTCCAAATTCTTTTTTGGTCTGAAATTTCTATAAGGTTTGCTCTGCAGGCCTAGCAATTGGTTAGGCATTGTGGCATATGGTTAAACTCTGAGCCAGATGCATTATTCGGAGTTGAGACCTGTGGCTAAGGTTCTATGATCAGCACACAGAACTTAGATATGATAATAAACATGCAAACCACTTTAACCCTAGAAACCTAAATTGGTGGACGAAGTTTAGATTCTCACCAGATCTATAAATACCCACCTCTCCCCAAAACTGCGACTTGTTTTTTGACTTTCAGCTTACCATTTTCATATCAGCTATGGATGAACTTCCAACCAGCATCTCTGGGCCGCAATTCGAGTCTTCAGCGGACTCGCACTCGTTTCATCTATTTTCTGAGCTTCCGCCGGAGCTCCAACTTAAGGTATGGGAAGCTGCCTTCGATACAATTTCGAGGCGCATTAGTGTTTACATCTATATGGTACTCGGCTTCGATCGTCTTTCCAGTCTCTCCGGGCCTACTATATGCATGACGGGAGGAAGTTTTCTAACTCGGGGGCGTGATACGAATACATGTAAAGAGTCGCACAGCCTGAGCTTGGCTTGTTGTGACGCGCGCAAAGTATATCTCTTGAGGTATCCCGAGACTATCATTCTTATGAACGATTTAAGCACCGGTTTTCGAAGAATAAGATGCAATCCCGCATACGACACTTTATACATCGAGAAGATTGCAGGAGCCTTCCACAGACATGACAATGCGGCAGGCATTACCCCTCTGAATCTGACGCAGGTGGCTCAACAAGCCTTAAGTTCTTCCAGAAAGATCATTTCCTCATTTCAGAATGTTGCCATTCGCCTCTCGAGAAACTATCCAAGTGCGAAATGGCTGAAGAGGGCTTTTAAAGGCCCATGCCCGGAACATATAACGATTCAGTACGTAACACTGTTCAGCTTTTCTTTTTTCGAGTCCATCAGGCATCTTTACTTTTTCGTCAAGTCAAAAGAGTCAGCCATGGCTGTGAGCCTCAAGCATGTTCCCAGGGTGGATAAGACAGAGTTCTTCCAAGGTTTCCCTGCCCAGGGCTGCGCCAATCCAGTCTTTCCTTGATGTCTACGACCGTATCCAACGTTCCTCTGAGCATGATGGCTCCGATTGCAGGGAGCATCGGAAGAGGAGACCAAGGCCACTCAGCGAGATACGGTGCCATTATGATGGTGAGTGGCTAGAGGGTGAATAGGACCGCGAAAACCGTCTCTCCCGTGGCAATATACAGTCCCGGCGGATGTTTGCCCACCTAATAAGGTTGAGCTCATATGAGGCGACAAGAAATTCTGGACGGGGTTTCAAACGTCCCTCGATGCATTCTCTAGAGCAGCGCCATTCTTCGACAGCGAGCTAACCTACTTGGCGGCTCGAACTGCGGCTTGTATACCTCTCAACAGCAAAGCTCTCGGTCATGTCTATGGTCAGCATCTTGGGGCGTGCGGAAAGCCGAAAATTTGCCCAAATGCTCGTCCAGTTTATTGGGATAAGGATTATAGGGGTACTGGACACCCGAGATTTTGCTGTCACAAAGAGCCCCTGAACGAGATAGCTTATCCAACTCACGAAACCATTATGCTTCTTTTTATGGCTCTTACTTCTTTATCTTATCTTATCTTATCCTATCTTATCTCAGCCGCGGTCTTCAAATCGCGTATAGAGTGACCAATAACCGCATTTTACCCACTATGCATTTCAACGCCAACCATGCGATGTATGCTATAATGTCAGAATGTTGATAGTAAAGAAGTTGCACAAATACATAAAACGGTTTTATTAGATGTCATTACAAGAAAATCTTTTTCGACTGTTGCCTAGAGTTGTCGCCTCAGGCAATTCCAAATACTTAGTAATATAAAATCCATCCCACTTGTCATTTCATCTCCATCATGAATCTGTTCATATGATACACCTAACGCACTATCACATATCACACTTGAGAAGTTTTGCTTTAAATATTATAATTCCTTATGTCTTCATCTCAGGCCGACTCTGGGGTCGACCACGACGAACGCTTTAGACATGAAGTCTTGAAAGGTTTCGCAGAAGATCTTCAAGACATAGCAACTGACAAGGACAAGCAAGACCTTCTCACTTCTCTCAAGAGTTTTGCCTTACACTTCATCAAAGAGCTACTTAAAAGGCCTATGGTAGACCTCTCTACGGTGCAGCAGAATCTTGACGTCTTGTGGTATATGTTCTTCAAAGCCAGCACCGCTATGGACAGTGACAGCTTGTTCCAAGATCGCCTTGTCCTTCTTCTATTGTGGACAAGACAGTTTGATCTTGTGTATAAAGAGCTCTACACTGGACAGAACATCGCAAGAAACTGGGAATCTTATGGTTTTGCACAGAGTTTACAGACATTCTGGGAAGCGCTGGTGAAAGAAGGTTCAGAGGCTGAGCTGCGAAGCCTTGCTACTTTCTCTGCCAAGGTCTTGGCTTCTGGCATATGCGAGGATCAGATCTCCTTGACTGGACTATGGTATATGCGCGAGACCCTTGAGACCAGCAATGACAACATTGCCAAGTTTCTGCCTGGCGCAATTGTGTGGATGGAACTGTGTCCTCACGCGCTTCTCAGGGACTGCGTTCTCAAAGCAGACGAACAGCAGTCGGAACAGTCGTTACTGAATCTTGGGCTCCTTGGGCAGGAGTGGTTGTTTTGGAGACGTCGATTCCAGAAGCTTAGCCATCACCCCGATACTTCGCTTGCGCAACTTGCTAAGAAGGGATTCATAGCTATGATCCACTGCGGACGAGATGTCGATTATAGTGTCCTAGGAGAAGACGTGTGTGCTGAGAGATTATAGGCCACTATGTGGGCTGAGCTCGTCAAGAGTGGAAAGGAAAGCCTGGATGGCGATGATATCGATATCGACCCCGATTGGGTTGATAGGGAGAACTAGTGAGCATTCGTGAAACGCGTTTAATACAAATTGCCCTTCTTTATGATAGTTATGGGCATCAAATATCATTTAGTTCGTGTACTCCGCTTGCAGAATGAGGTAGTGTAATAACACGCCGGTGATAAAAACAATAAGCTGGTTAATCATCCAAACTCATTACATCAACCCTAATCCATCAGAGTCTGGTCAACGGATAATCCGTATCCTTCCCAATAGCAGACTCGATATCCTCACTGCAAAATTCCTGCAGTGGTATAAACTCCTCCCCTGGCGCATCCGTAAAGACCCCTCCGTACTCATCGAGATCATGTTTCGGGTATTGCCGTGCAGCAACCCAAAGTCTTCCGTCGATGGGTTCTGGGCTGATTGGATGTTGGTGCTGAATCGCTCTGACAGCGACTCGGAGAAGAGGTCGGATCAGAGGGTAGAACCATGCGTCGTGGAAGGTGTCGAGGAAGCCGGCTTTGTCGCATGTGTTGTGATAGAAGGCAAAGATGAGCCGTGTGCCGATATTTGTGCCCAGTCTAAGACTGCGAATCCAATTGTGTCTTGACATTGCTGGTCGGTCTTCTGCGGGAAGTGAATCATACACTCTGTGAAATGCCTGGTAGATCAATGCGGGCATCTGAATCTTGTATGGGCGGAATCTTGACCCTTCTTCCAGCGCATCATGCTTCATAGTAGCCGTCATGTCAAAATTGTCGTACTGGAGTTTATGGATAAATCTTTTCGCGTCAGTCAACAGTAGAAAATCCGCGATTAGGGGACAAACCTGTAGTTATGGCATTCTGTTTGCGTAAACGCATAGTCGAAATCCACTGCAACATGATATTCAGTCACATCATCTTTGCCACCCTTTGGTCTGGGTACATCCCTTCCAGCGATATCTTCAGGAAAGTCGCCCCCGTTCAAGTCTCGCATTCTCTGATATTCCTGACGAGCATATAAAGTCGCGATATAAAACTGATCAGAGTCTCGGAAGAGGAAGTTCTGATCCCAATCGTCTTCTATCAGTGATAATGCGGCATCGATGAACTTGCGAAGGTCGCCCAGTGGACCTATCACTGTACCTGAGTTTAGAAATTGCGAGTCGCTATACTGAAGATCCCCAGTGTCCGTTTTGAGTCCCCATGTGAGCCGAGGCTGTGCTGAGAATGGAACAAGCCAACACCTCGGATCTGTTTCGCTCTCGGGCCAGCATCCCTTATCCGTTCCCCATAAAAGAGTCTGCCTTACTCCAGTTCGATGAAGCTCCTTGACGGTGGTTCCCCGTTGATCAGCAAGCCGCTGGTCCGCCTCAGCCATGAGATTAAAGTATCGCTGTATCATGGCCTCTGCAGGTATTTGGGCCATCACATCAAATCCGTCAACAATGATGACAAGATCGTCAGAGGCTCCTCCCGCATTGTGCAGATAATCTTTGATGCCGCGCAATTTCGCAATATGTGCCTTTTGTGCGTCCAAGAAGGACTCTCCTCTGTAGCCCAGAATCGTCGGTATAGAGTATCGGTTGGCGAGTGCCGAAGTCACCACGGCGCAGACTTGACGGTTAGCGATATTTGCGGGGACAAGGTAGTGAAGTCTAGAGATTCGGTGTGAGGATGCTAGTAAATGGGAAGGGCTCGATACATTCTTGATGTCCTGCATGTAGAGGTCCGTTAGCTTTCTTGCGTCCTTCGAAGACAAGTCATCATACCAGGTTCCTGCAGTTGAAGATCAGAAATATCAGCACCATTGCGATGAGAAATGCGCGGCCGCGGTTCTTCTGATTCCGATGCCGTTGAAGCTCCCTGCCCGGTGCGAGCATCCGCACCCTCTCCGACCACTCAGCATGGGAATAAATTGATGGATTTAAGTTACTTGTATTGAATAGCTTCATCTTTCCTGGTAGGCGAGATTTGAATGTTGGAGATGGGCCAGGAGGCGACCGATCTGCAGGTGAGGAGGTAGTCGAAGATCAAGGGGTCAATTCGTGGCGTATAATGACCAAGACAATTACATTTCTCTACTCGAATTATGATACGCTATGTAGATGAATTGAGTGTTATGTTCTCGCCCTTGCCTTGGCGCCGAGACCGACCTGGTCTACCTGTATTGGCACAGCCGCAAATTCTGAGACAATCCCGTATCATTGGAGCGTGTGGCGACCTGGTGACATTGAGACTCTGTGTCGTATGGCAGGTGCAGCATCTGGTACCGTAGACCGATCTTATGTTACTTCGAATTGCTAGGTGAACAAAATGACTTTTCCACTTGAAGATGCAACAGATCTTCAAATAGCTGTCCCAAAGGCTGGGAGCCATGCCATCGATCATGCCGCAGATCCTCCCTTGACATGGCTTTCCCTCACCAATAGTGATCATATTCTTGAGACACGATAATTAAACCAAAATCTTCTTCTTTTGTATGCTCCACGACTCGCATGCAATTTCTGAGATGTCGCTAAGTTCGGGCCGGGGATCAGTTAGACCAGAACTCTTGATGCAGTTTAGTTTAGGGAGTAAGTCTACCAGCAAGCCTGGGGGTTACTGTTCAAAAGACTCGGAAATATTCCCTTCTTAATTTATGCACTGCGGGCCACATTGAAGCGTTACCAGCTTGCTGCCAGGCTCCTGGATTAGTCCACTAAGGTCATCGTGATGTTGCACATTAGCAACTGGCTGTTTTCATCAAAGCACAACTCAAAGCGTCATTGGTCTAGGGGTTAGGATTCAACTCTTCCATTGAGAAAAGTTGAGGCTCGGATTCGAATTCCGGATGACGCACGTTTTCTTTTTGGCAGTTTTTGTTCCTGAGTGGATTTTTGTAAAACGGGGTCATTAAGCGAGATGGGGTCCTAATCCCCTTAACATAATCCAAGTGATCGGGAATAAATACAAATACTATCCGTGAGGTGATGGACGGTGAATAACTCATGGCGCTCCAGAAGTTGGGCCTGCGCTGTCAGACAGGTCCAGCAACTTCGGCCAGCCCATGCGGCCTGTTAGATAACGGGGATATCTTCTACAAGAGATGGTTCCAGTTCTTCTAGTCTGCTCTAAGCCCACCTACTCATTGGACCTGCTCGTGATTCAGAAAGCAACATTTCATAATATGGGTGCCTAAGAGCTTCAGCAGTCGTGAGTCGTTCCTAGAAATACACATTAGATATACTACCACCTAATCCTCGCAGGATAATACTCGCCTTCGGGTCAAATCGTAGAAGCTGGTCAATAAGACTCAGAGCCTCATCAGATACGAGTCTCTCATTATCCGAATTGATAAAATCCGTCCAAGCTTGCTCGTGATGTTGACCCAGAGCTTCAAGTTCCTCATCATCCAACTCAAGGTCATATTCATTGACAAAGCGGTACAGTTTGTCTGTGCCAAGGACTTCAGCAATTTGCTTCAGTTGATCAATGCGCGAAACCCCGAGGAAAAATGGTTCCTTTCTGAAGATCATGGCTGCAAGCATAGCCCCGAAGCACCACATATCTATGCTGAAGTCGTATCGTTCGTAGTTGAGAAGAAGCTCTGGTGCCTTCCAAAGGCCTACACAAACATCCAGATCTTCGTCGGGTCGGTAGAAATCTGCTGAGCTCCAGCCTATTAGTCGGAGCTATAATGCGTCAGTATGCGACAGGTTATGTCATTTTGAGTCGCACCTTTCTGTTCTCGTGGTCAATCACCACATTGTGCGGTCTAACATCACGGTGCATGACACCCTGGCTATGGGTGAAGTCCAAAGCTTTCAGCAGCTCGCGGGTATAATATCGAATATCGAGGTCATTAAACCGAGGATACAACGTCCGAAAATCTATGTTGTCTACGTATTCAAGGACGATGCCGATATCGGACCCCTATGCCTCATAATGTCAATCTTGGTTCAGGACGGGGCTTTGGCGGAGATGCGAACCTCCTCACCTTGGACGGCGTCAATAAATTTGATGATATTCGGACCATTTTCGAGATATTGGAATATCTCGAGTTCGCGACGGATCCTGTCTCTGCTGTCTTGCTTGAATAGTTTCATAGCATAGATGCGACCGCTTGGGTCTCGGCATTCGAATACGATTGCATGTCTTCCTCGTCCTATGTCGATCATGTAAGTGTACATCATGAGAAGACTTGACTAAAATTTGAAATTACCTAATCGCTTTGGGGGCGACATATCATAGAACTGCCCTGTCAATTGTCAGCAACAAGCTTGCAGCCAACTCTGCCCCGGACTTACCCGCCCCCGACTCCGGATGGATTGGTGCCATCTTCACGGCATTCAGATATAGATCCGTTTTTTCGTCCCTCAGAATCTGGATATCATGATCGCTGATGTTCGACATCCGATGCAAGGATAAGCTGTTGAAGCAGAAAAACCCCGCATAGGGCTGACATGCTTATTCAGCCAAAATACAGAAGAGGCTGGAGGGTTACACAGGCAGCCTTGATGTCCCATACAACGATGGTTGTATTTGTATTGGCCTTTACGTATTGGTGGAACACGAATGGCTCTATTCATCAGCGCTGGGGTGGAATTTGTTGGTGAGGACTGATCTAAGAAACAGCGTAAATGGAATGACCCCAAAGAAATATCATATCCGATGGACTTGCAATTCAGTCACAAAAAGGAACAGAATCCGGTCCAGAGGTCAATAAATAGACCCATTTACTTTTATATCAATGTCTCCAAAACATATTTGTCAATTCAGCCAAGAATACCAGTAGTCGAGGAATTCTGCTTTCTGTCAGTTTAACTGTCCTACCTACCCTGAAGCTTCACAGCTCGCCGGCAGTTGTTAATACGACAACTCTCCCCTGTAAAAATTCTTTCTTGGCACGCACTGTTAGTGCCGTGTTAGGAGCGGGATTTTCTGCAGGCCACGCGACCACACAAAACTGCGGGGATGCTATCGGCTCCCTAACAGCAGTTTTCAGAGAAGGAATTTTGGAGAGTTCGCCTTCTCTGACAACACCTTTGTCGGATCTAATGGCGGCACCTCAGAACCAGAACGCCTTAGATATCGGAGGACGATGCCCATGGCATCGGTAGCGACATCCTCCCGATCAACGACGCCGATTGCGATGGGTTTTTCTCCTTTGAAGGCAAGCCGCACCGTCGGCCTCTGATTCCTTCCCGAGGTTTTTCCCTGCCGCCGCGACAGTCGACTACGAGCTACAACTTGGTTACTGGAGATTGTGGACTGCGTCGGCAGATGTAGTGATGCGCGAGAGAATTCTGGTCGGTGGAAAAAGTTCGACAATAGATTGCCCCCGAACCCGCTGACGGGTGACGGGCTTGAGAAATACAGCACCTTTTGTGCCATTGGTATGCTGGATGGTGAAGGAAGCGGGGTTTCCCTGTACCTAGCTAGCTCAGCACGTCTTTTGCTCCAGTAGGAGATCTGGCTTCGTTACAGCCACCCAGACGAAAAATATACAAACAAACAAAAAAAAACAAACAAAGTTGTTAATACGACAATCTTGTTCGCCGAAGTGTCGCTCAAAATTACGGCATTTCTTCATTTTAGGTTTGTCGGGTTACGAAAGAGAAACAGCACGTTCGGAAGTCGCCGTGGAGGGAAGCTGAAAGTTAGACTGCCAAGGCTGAATTTCTCATGCTACCAACGCTGGAGACTGGAGTTCATTCTGGGGCAGATCCAGTCGCTAAGAACTAAGCTTATCTGATATAGGAAAACGATCAGATGCACACAGATAACCCTCGAAACTTGTGCCTCCAATCGCAGCAATCACTCACGACCAATTGAATTCAGCATGTGACACCAATGTCCAATTTCGACCTGTAAGCTGCAGTAGCATAAGGCGGATTAAATGAGCTACTCCACATATGAGAGGCGCAACGGCAACCCTCTGCCGGTGGTGACTCGCGAAGCATTCTCAGTTAGGAGATGGCCGATGATCTGGCACGCGCTAAAGGGGCTGTAAGGGCCATGGGTGAAACTGCCTAACGCACGCAAGGTACAGTTGTTTGATGAGCTGAAAACTAACATGCAGGGGGGTTGTGGCTGCCCTGATCCTTTGTTATGCGTTATGGCAGGCTTGGATGTCCTTGATCTGATCAGGATGGGAGATGCAGCTACTGTAAAGTCAACCATAACGCTTCCAAGACGTAGTCTTGTTATGATACACAATGAGTCACTGATGCACCGAGTTGTGCTGCTACTATGTAGATACGAGCTATAGAGATGGAGGTCAGACCGATCGTGGCACTAAATGTTTGGTGTTTCGTGAGGGCATTTAGCCTTTTTACGAGGTGGTGGGCCGGGAAATAAGACATAGCCCAAACATTAACTACAATAGGAAGCCCCTTAATCCAGCCTAATGAATACCGCCACAATCGTGACTCGTCGAGACAATCTTAAATACAAAGCCCTCGGAATCCTTCTGTTGGTTCTCGCATCCCATCTGTTTTGAGTAAACTCTCGCTAATAGCTATCCGCTCGTTTTCTTTCTCCGCTTCAACAACCAACACCAACACTTTTTAATAATACCCATATCTTCAATCACAATGCGTTCTGCCATCATCCTCACTGTCGGCGCGACCGTTGTCGCTGCCTCCCACCCTGCTCTCGAGCGCCTTGAGAAGCGCGATGCTAAGGAGTGCGCTTCCGTCGCCTCAAGCATCCTCCCCGACCTCACCGCCATCCCTACTCCCGACTCTTCGCTCGCCAGCTTCCTCGCCAAGCAGACCGATCTCATGACCATGACCGATGCTTGTGTCCTCCCCGCCGTCACTGGCTCCATGGCCAAGGAGTACACTTCCTACGCTTCCAAGCTCAGCTCTTGGTACATCGACCAGAAGGATGGCATCTCCTCTCTCCTCGATGCCTGCAGCGACGTCCCTGAGGTCAGCTCTCGCATCGCCTCCCTCAAGGAGTCTGCCACTATTTGTGACAAGGTCACTTGGGCCAAGGAGACTGGTTCTTCTTCTTCCAGTGGTGATGCTTCTCAGTCCAGCGACGCTGCTGCTTCTAGCTCCACCGCCGACAAGGGTAACGCTGCTGGCGTCAACTCCATCAAGGCTGTTGCCGTCCTCGCTGTCGCCGGCCTTGCTGGTGTCATGATGCTGTAAAAGCTTCATGCCTGATGGGGGAATAACAACGGACAATACCCGTGGGTGACGGCGTCTTGGCTTTTCGATTCATTTGGCCTGGTGTACTGGTCTCTAGTTTTACTATAAAAACACTCAATACAAGCGTTGTGGCTACTGTAGCCTTTCTGTAATTGCCCGACTTCCTTGACCCCATGCGCGCTCAAATGTCATTGACGCGCTGTATTATTGTATTGACGTGCCTTTCGCCCAGCCTTATTCCATCAATGCGCAGTCGAAATAATGACAGTCTCGGCAGAAACCCGATTTTTTGCATTCCCCAGTTGCAATGTTTGTAGATCCACGTGCGCCAGCTTGGCACTGAATGTTTGCCAAAATTTGGGGTAAAAATTCTTGGTGGGCCCGGGGGTCATTAGCCGCGATTAGACCTCAGCATGGCTGACGCTGCCTAACCTGTAATTATGGCAATAGACCGGAATGTTTCAGGGCGAGATCAGAGTCCGAGCAATGTCATTTATCATGACGGCCGCATATAGTTAAAAATTCCTTTGTCGGGCGTGGTAATTAGTGTCGGTCCCGTCTCGCGCTTCGGTCCGTGTTTATTGAGTTTCTCAATAACGTGGCCATCAAATGTGTCTCAGATTGTCAAATGGAAGTGCCAGCAGACTGCCTATTAGATCGTCATCTATTCCCTCGCCACCATACCATATGATGGGGTCCGACTCTTGTTCTTTTGTTATTTCAGACGAGGCGGGAGATGATAGAGAAGTTGCGCTTGGGTTACCCCAAGCAATACGGGAAGTCTGACCTGCGCGGCTGCTAGCGTATTGCGAGCCGAAACAGTACTCGTCTTCAAGTTGCGAAATAGGTGTCAAGGGTGAATGAATATAGTCTATAGGAGGGTATGATCCCTCAAAGACTTATTGGAGTTGTTAGAAAGAGACCATTAATGATGCTAGAGAAAAGCGGTTTATGAGAAACTTGACTCACCTCTGGACTCTTCGTCCTTTACCTCGATATCCGACGACGTTGGAGAGTATGGATAGCTTAAAATATCGCGCGTGGCCTCAACGGGGACTTCTTCCTTTTTGGGATGCTTGAAAGCTTTATTGTCTAATTTGTTCTTCTTGCAACTATGTTTGTCAGCGATACCGTTGGTAGACTCTGGAAGCTGACTCACGGTGATCGACGAGGTCCTATCACTACACACTCGCACGAGCTCCATTGACAGTTACTGCAAGGTGACTTTTGCATCACATCGCATCGGACCTTTCGAGATCTGCAAGTTAGGCATGCTCTGCGGGCTCTGCGTTTCCGGCGACCAATTGTATGCCGGGTATACTGTTGCGCTTCTGTTGCTGCTGGGTTATCTGACATGGTGTCAATGAACAGATTCTCAAGACTTTAAAAGGTCAAAGTAATCGTTCATCATATGTATGACACTCACTGCGATATCTCACATATAAAGAAACTTAAAGTTTGGCTGATCTGCAAGTGGTGGCGGGTATCGGACCGCAACACGGCATTACACAACCGTGTATAGCCGCGCCGCCCGCATCCCCGCAAACCGCACCTCGACCCGTCCCTTATCCCATCCTGCATCTCCCTTATCGAATCAGCAAACCCTCCAAGCCCATAATATTCGTCATAATGTCAGACTCCCACGACGATTCTGACGGGCCTGAGAGCCGTCGCAAGAGGATTCGCCAAGCCTGCCTCAATTGTAGGAAGAAAAAAGTTCGCTGCACGGGTGAGAAACCGATATGTCAGTTTTGTAATCGGCTTGGCCAGCCTTGTGTTTATGCGGAGGATGGGAGGAGTCTTAGAAGGACGAGTTTGGCTGTTCAGCCTGCTTTGGGGGATGTGCCTGAGGCTATTATGGTTTGTGGTCCACTGTTCTTGGGTTGGCGATGCTGACCTTGGGTAGGATAACATCACGTCGCGGTTTGCCTCTTTAGAAGATCAGATATCAACGCTGCAAGCGACAGTCGAAAGGTCAGAATCATTAACCTGTTATACATATTATCCCGTTCTGATCAAGATATAGACTGCTGCCGCTCGCCACAAGTCAACAACCACCCAATAAACGCACTCACTACCAAGCCAACACCCCAGCCCCCGTTCTTCTTCAAACCCCCTCCACCATACAATCTCATGCCAATGAACGCCCTCAACCAAGTTCCCTTCTCTTTGCTGCCGATGTCTACTTCCGCTACTGTCACAGCCAACCTTACTCCCTCTTTCACGAACCTACCTTTCGGCAACGCCTTTCTGATGACACGTTGCCAACCTATTTACTCTGGGGATTCTTGTCGGCGGCAAGACGATATTCGTCTCTCCCAGTCACCCAAGCCAACTGTCCTGATGATGCATCTAGCTATGCTGCCAAGGCTTGGGAAAGTATAGAACTTCCTTGGACTGGCAATGCGCCAGCGGAAAAGATTTTGACAGTCATCCAAACCATCATATTGATAGTAAGCACTGAGGTTCCGGGTGAGTCAATTCATCTTGAAACGATATAGTTCGCACTTTGGAACAGTTACTAACAAACCGAATCGTCTAGCCGGTCTCTGTAGCCAAGCTCATATGAAGCTCGGTTTTGCCATTCGTCTTGCTCAGAATAACAGGTTTCACCTGGAACCCGACCCATCACTACCTGCGGCAGAACGCGAGGAACGAAAACGGACTTTCTGGTCTCTGTATCTCCAAGACAAACTCATCAGTCTTTCTCGTGGGCGCTTCTCCGGCATCCGGGACGAGGAATGCAAGGTGTCTTTACCATGCTCCGAGGATGCATTCAAGGAGGGCCGCGAGGAAAAGACACCCTTTCTCGATGAACTGACGGGTGATTGCGTCGAACAAGAAGCTATCGACGGATGCTGTCCACTTGGTCTCATCAATGTGATGGCATCTATTCTTGGTCGTGTCTCGCATTACGTTTTGCATGATACCCAAACTTCTCAGATGGGACTTCCTTGGTCTTCGACAGCGCCTTACGCCACTCTATCATCGGCATTGCTCCAAGCAGAACACTACTTCGGGATGAATGAAGACCCAGCGGAAAGCCTCAAGCAACGATGCACGGTCGACGGTGTCGTTGATCAACTCCTCGCAGGCTCCTTCATCTTCGCCAAGGCTATGTTCCACTTATCTCACTGTCTACTTCATCATCCATTCCTGATTCAACAACGGCTTCAATCCGGCAAACAAAAGGCCCCATCAGTTTTCATGAAGACGGCCTGGGAAAAGTGTAGAACTCACGCGAAGAGCATCACGGATCTGCTGGATATGAAAAATCAGAATGTTCTTATACTAACCTCAATTTATGGATACTGTATCATGGTTGCTGGTACAATTCACGCCCTATCTACGAACGATGAGAGAGACCATATTCGAAAGGAGAGTCAGAGGCACTACCGTGCTGCTAGGGAATCATTACAAGACCTATCATGTTACTGGAACCACGCTGCCCTGATGGTAAGCCCGTGCCGCTCTCTACCGAGAGAATCATTCTAACTCTTAGCCTCACAGGTTAAACGATTGGAAAGGTTCCACAGCCAGTGTGAGACTCGCGGTCAAGAGCTTTCACCCTCAAACGTCGAGCGAACTCCTGGAGACGTCAAAGCTCTGTGGCAAAGTGTCGACTACACCTCCTTGTCAACTCCAACGCGACCTGGAAGCCCGACGCTGGCAGGTCAAACCTCAGTTGAAGCCGATTGGGCTTTATCGACGGATATGTTTGACTTTAGTGGCTTTGGTGGATTTGCAGAAGGAGTTGATGTCTTTAGTATCTCGTTTGTTGACGGTGATATGACTCTCGGTGACGAAATTCCGAATATGTTGCAAAATTAGGCAGCCCCGGGAAATGCAGATTGATAACGACTTGGAAGATCGGGTATGAAAAAAGGAAGTCGTGCTTTTTCTATAAGTAGCCACCTATTTATCTTGCAACGTTATAGCTAGGTCTCAAGGATGACACGCCAATCATGGATCACTACCAAACACAATACCATTCTTCTTCCTCATATCCTCCATCATTGTGAGAACACTTCGGCTAAGCGCCCTCAAGTCAGCTTCAGCTTCCCGATCACTCTCCTTAATGATACGTCCAAGCTCCTTGGCCTCCCAAGTCAGGTTCAACATATCTGTATACTCAGGACTGGTATCTCCCAGCTCCTCAGACTCTTGTGATCCTCTTGGGATGAACTCCATAGTACAGATGTCTGTGACGTTCGAAGCCTGACCACCAAAGATCTTGATGGTTCCCCTCTCACAGTAGATCTCGGTTGGTGCTTGGGAGTCATAAATCTTGCTCGTGCGGGCCGAGAGTGTAAAGCTCTGCTGGTGCTTTGAAGACTCAGGCGTGTACTGGAACACGATGAGACCACCGCCATCGACACCTGTTTCGAGGATGACTGGGAAATATGTCTGAGACGAGGGTTTGCCAAAGAGTCGGACAGCGAATGTGACAGGATAGCAACCCATATCCCATAAACAGCCTCCACTGAACTTGGGAGACGCAACATTTGGAACGTTGCCTTCTGTGATGTCTCCAAATAATGGCGAATACACTGCCATCGAGAGGCTTGCGCCATAAATCTTCCCAAACTTCTCCGTCCTGGTCTTCTCATCATCAAGTAGCCTCTGAAGTGTCTTGAAGTTGGGCTCTTGAATGTGGCGATAAGCTTCTAGAATGAAGAGACCCTTGGAGTCGGCGAGCTCGTAAAGAGCTTCGAGCTCCTTCATGTTGGAGGCGAAGGGCTTTTCCATGATTACATGTTTGCCAGCATTCAAAGACTTGATGCCCTGTTCATAGTGCAACGAGTTGGGTGATGCAATGTACACAACATCGATATTGGAACCTTTGGACAGCATGGTGTCCAAATCATCGTAAGCTTCCACTCTAGAAGCCTCCTTGATCGAGGGCGTCTCTGAAATGAAATTTCTTGCAGTGTCGAGCTTTCTTGAATACACAGCAGTGAGTTGAAATAGTTTGCTCTCATGGCATGATTGAACAAAAGAGTTGGTGATCCAATTCGTCCCCACGACAGCGAGGCCAAATGGAGCAGACATGGTGAGCGGATTGATCTTGAAATTTCAAGAATAAAAATATCATGCGCAGAAAAATTGAGTGATCGAGAACCGAAACTCTGACTTTCTTATAGCTGTAAATACGTGACATCATGGCGATGACGGTGAGAAGTCCGTAACCTGAAAATTGACATTCGTGAGGCCATTAATTTGGCGGCACAGCATTTGGAGTATTGCCTCAATCTGGCAATTGTCGGCGAGTCTAAGGGAATAAGGGCGGAAGAGTGCATTAGTGGATTAGGTGAGGTAAACCGATCAACTCTCTACTCTCTGCTTCACTGCAGAACATCAAAGACACGAGATTATCGCACCGACGTAATGAAAGGTGATTCCGAATGAGCCGTTTGCATAACAGTTCGGTATCTGTCAAAACCATATGGAAATTGCCGAGGTGTAGCTGATTGGCTCGTAGATTGAACCCTCGATAATGCCGTGACCGGGGTCGTATAAGAGCCCGAGATACCGAGTTTATCACGTCACGGAAATACCGACACCTGGAAATTTCCAACTCTTACAATGCTTCATTACATTACTCTGATAAAACCCACTCGCCGAAATTATTTAAGTACTGAAGAATAATAGTCGATAATCATGAATGGTGGATCGGATTTCCAGCAGCTTCAAGACTCGCCTTATCATTCCGATGCCTCCGCGCCAGCGCCCAAAACGCCACGGGTCTTGGCGTGCAACCACTGTCAGCATCGCAAGGTGAAATGCAATCGCGTGTTTCCTTGCAACAACTGCATAAAGGTACGCTCTAAGCTTCAGAAGATGTTTTTGAAACTGAAACGTTCAGGCAAATGTACCTTGCGTGCCGTCAACGCCTGCTCCAGCTCGCAAGAGAAGAGCCCCAAATGCGCTACTACAAGAGAGGATCAAGAACCTTGAGGCGCTGCTGGAGCAGTACACCTCCCAAGACTCACCCAAGCAAGGTTCTGACACAAATGGACTGACACCCCATGATCCGATGGAAATATGGACCAGGTCTTCACCGGCTCAATCTAACGGGCACGGCGCCCAGACGCCAACTGGTCCTGGCAAGTTAGTAGTTCGGAATGGCGGGTACAAGTTCCTGGATAGCTACATCTGGGGCAGAATACACGAAAATGTCCGACATCCCGTTCCAATATACGGTTTCTCAGGTCCTTTACTAACAGTCAGTGCATAGATCTCAGAAATGCGTCATATTCTCGATGAGGACACGTCAGACGAAGAGATTTGCCATCCCACCGATTCACCCGCTCCCCATGAGGACGATGACCTTCTTTTAGCCAGGACTTCCGCTTTGAGTATTAATGATCAAGCTCCTTTGCCTTTCCAGATCCTTCGCTTATGGCAGGTGTTTCTCGAGAGAGTCAATCCCGTAACCAAAATGATACATACTCCAACTACAGAGCATTTGGTAATAGGCGCAATGACAAACCACTCTGATATATCGCACAAGAACCGAGCACTTTTATATGCTATCTATCTTGTTTCTGCCGTCACTTTGACGGGCGAGGAAGCAATGACGATGTTGGGCTTGCATAAGGACGAAGCATTACAGATATTCACCCAAGGCCTGAAGATGGCACTGAACAAGGTCAATTTTCTCAGGAATTATGATATGGTCGTTCTCCAAGCTCTTGTATTATACTTGGTAAGACCACAGACCCCGACCAGGATGCACTTCGAAGTTAATTACTTTACAGATCGCCTTACAAGGCCGCAGCAACCATGACGCCGTGTGGGTGCTCAGCGGAGTCGTTATTCGCATAGCTCACAAAATGGGTGTCCATCGGGATGGCGAGGCACTCGGCCTGACTCCTTTCGACACAGAGATGCGTCGTCGAGTATGGTGGCGAATCATCATACTGGACTGCATGTACGCCGCAACATCTGGAATGAACCCAACACTGTTGCCGCTGGGTTGCGACACCAAGCTTCCTCATAATATCAACGACACGGACTTTTCCCCAGAATCCAAGGTGATCCAGAACAGGCAGGGTACCACAGAAATGGCGTTTGCTCTGGTTCTCTATGAGATTGTTCACTTTGTCAAAGACCATCAGATGTCCGATTTCGAACACCTTCTGCTAGGAGGTCAAGACGTGGAGCCCGGAACGCCTGAATATGATCTCTATCACGAGTCGTTGGATAAGTTGACACATCTCGCTGATGAATTCGACAAAAAGATGAGTGAGGTTGAGAAACAGTACTGTGATCCATCAGGAGGTCCACTTCACGTCTTCGCCCTGGCCTTTCGACCTCATATCTTGCGAGAAGTCAGAACGATGGCGACACCAATGGAAGAAACACCAGAATGGGGGACTGAAGTTAAGAACTCTCATGATAACTTCTTTCGAATCTGGCTGGCACATAATGAGAATGAACACGCGCTTCATGATCTCATAGCGAACGGTCCTTTTGCGTACTCATCAAAGTCCCACTTTCACTTCGATTCACTCGTCTTTCTCGCGGGTCAACTTGTCCATCGCTCACCAGTTGGATCTTTTACAGAACGGACATGGAACATTTTCGATCATTTTTACCGGCATCATGAGGAGCTTTGGAATCTGTCTCAGCATAAGAACCTTCAGCTCGCAAGATTGTTGCTGAAAGCTTGGGAACCTCGACAAAGGGCTCTTGAGCAGCTTGGAACTCCCTTTGAGGTTCCTGAATGTGTGCAGAAGCTTCGAATTGCTGTCTCGCAAGCTGGATTGTCATGGATGAGCCCCAGAGAGATGCCCTTCCAGCCCATAAATGGCGGTGGCCTAGGAGCTATGGATCAGATGCAGATGGGCACAAACGGGAGTGCCTCAACGGATATGTTTCAAAGCCCAACTATGACTGGGGACTGGTCCATGTCAGGTAACCTTCCCACCATGGACAGTATGGATACGCAGACGCCAGTTCTTCCGATCTTTGGTTTCTTCAACAGTACCACATGGTAGGATTTGCGTTTCTTGGGCAGTGTGCGGCAGGAGTACAGGTATCTGGGAGTTGTGATTTCATAATGGATAATAAGTATCTGTATTCTATCTCAAGCAAGTTAAGCGCCTTCATCACTTCACCCGTCAATCAAGTTCACAAAATCTTGAGGAAGAGGCTTCCCTTCAACCCAAGCTTTGATACTTTCGGCAAACAATTCTGGAAATTGCAAATTCCATGCATGAATAGCCCCCTTGATAAGAACTGCAGTACTCTTCTTTCCATCCTCGCGCCCTTCATTGCGAAACGCCAGAGCCATTTCCTTCGCACCATCAAAATCATCACCTTGATCTCCAGCGGCTGCCAATATCCGCTTGTCCTTCTCACCAACTGCTTTGACGTCTTCATGCTGCCACTTGGCAAGCCCGGCGTAAGCGTCATTGACCAAGTTCCAATCATTGTTGGCAGCGATCTCGTTCTTGAGCTGGGTATGATCTTTGAGACCCTTCATCCAGACGCTGAGAGTGTAGAAACCACTATTAAGAACGAGTTTGAGACCGTAATGTAGGAGGCTAGGTCGCTCCGCTGCCCAGACTTGCCATGGCCGGAATGGAGTTGAACCAGTGACGAATGCTGATTTAACGAGGTCTGGATGTCGGCGGATTATTTCCATCGTGGTGAAGCCGCCTAGTGAAAGGCCAACAACGTGTGCTTGTCCACCGTGAGCATGTTTTCGGATAAGATGCGCGACAGAATCTGCGGCGAGCTCAATTGACCATGGCCCTATTTCTCTTGATTGAGAGTGTTTTGGGAGATCTGGGACGATGAGATGGTAGTCGCTGAGGTGGGGAATAACGTGCTCCCATTCGAGGTTGCAGCTGAAGAGCCCATGGAGCAAGACGATCGTCGTCGGAGAGGCGTCATTATATGACTTGAAAAAAAGCTCTTGTTGAAGTGTAGATGCTTGCGACATGGTTGCTGAGGTTCACTCTTAACGGCAGATTATCTGCAGAATGTTATTCAGATCATGGTGGTTGCTAGGACTTCAGTTGAGCTACGCCACTGAATTGAGTCGGCTAATATTTATCCGAACGCGGCATCCTGATTGTTCTGCCCTGGACAAGTTTGCCTGGCATAGCTCAAAACGACCCCAAGCGAGAATGAATCTGTAGGTACCAAAGGTAATAAACTGTTAACTCTAATTATAGTCGCGGTAGGATGAAAGCTGATTCAGGATCTGAAACTACAGGGATTAAGCGATGATAATTGTGTTGGACACTCTGGCCTCAGCAGCATGTCGTATCTCGAAGGATTCATGGAGGGTCGCTTGCGCGTCTTCGCGTCTACCAACACGTTCAGCTAATTAAAATGGTCCGATTAATCTTCGCACCTCCCAAAAAATGATTTCAATTCTCTGCTTGACTTCTTTCTCTTTGAAATAAAATTGCTCACAATGTCTTTTTGACAATGCAGCGTCGTACAAGTCGCAGTCAGGAACCGGGCTACGAAATGGATACAGAGCCCCCTGCGCCCACTAAACCCACTGAGACAACACTGCAGAGCAAAGGATCGGCGCCAATTCTCTACAATGCGGCGGCCTCCCCTGAAGTAGATCCGACGGAGAACAACGACGATAAGAAATATCTTACAGGTTGGAAGCTTCATTCTTTGAGCGCAGCGTAAGTCAGTTACGAAATCTAATATTTCACTGACTTTAAGCTTATCGTGCCAGGCTTTGGATCAGTCTCTTCTTATCAACACTCGAGACAACCATCGTCAGTACATCGTTGGTCTCCATAACCAATGCCCTCAATGGCTTCATCCTTCGTGATTGGATCGTCACATCCTACTTGTTGACATATACCGGTACGCACATTGCTTCTTTCTTATGGCAGACATATTACTGACGGTGGCAGGCTTTTTGACTATTTATGCCAAGCTTAGCGACGTTTTCGGGAAGAAGACGATGCTTTTGCTTGCACTACTCATTTTCACGTTGTTCTCTGGTCTTTGTGGTGCTGCAAACAATGTCGTTGATCTGTAGGCAATATTAACATCCAGTCTGATACCTCGCTAACAACCTCTTAGCATCATCCTTCGAGCGTTCCAAGGCATTGGCGCATCAGGCATCTATGCCATGATTCTCGCAATCGCTCCGAGCTTAGTGCCGATCAGCAAATACGCAAAATACATGGGCGTCATGTCGACAGTCTTCATCACCGCAAGCGTTCTGGGCCCTATCTTGGGAGGTGTGATTAGCCAGCATTCAACCTGGCGTTGGGTCTTTCTTCTCAAGTACGACCCTGGCTTTATGCTCCATCGTAACATGCTGACACAAGACCATAGTCTTCCGGGAGGAGCCATTGCCTTTGTTATGGTTTGCTTCTTCCTACCGGCTTCCGAAGAATCATCCAGCCTCTCCCTTCTGAAAGTACTGCGGTCAAAGGTTCGACGCTCGAACTGGGTCAGGATCGACGTGCTCGGAATAATACTTCTCCTTGCAGCCTCAGTTCTCCTCGTGTTCGCACTTGAGGAGGGAGGTACTCGATACTCATGGGGCAACGCGATTGTCATAGCCACCCTGGTTTTGGCAGTTGTGCTCTTCATCGCCTTTGGTTTCTGGGAAGTCTACGTTGAAAAGTCGCCAAGCAAGCAAGAACCTGTGTTCCCGCCCAGTATTTGCAAGGATAGGATCTCAAGCGCCATGCTACTGTAAGCCACGCACCCTTTTACTCCTCCACATTTACTGACTAATTGTACAGGACGACTTGCTTCGTTGGCTTCCCTTTCGTCTCAATGATCGTCAACATTCCGCAAAGGGCGCAAGCAGTGTATGGAATGTCACCATCTCGCGCTGGCATCATCCTACTTCCCATGATGCTAACTTCTCCTGCCGCAACGGTTCTTTCAGCTTACTTGACCGGAAATGCTAAGGTGCCGCCCGCATACCTGATAACTATCGCTGCGGTGCTACAAGTCTTAGGCGTCGGCTTAACGTGCTCACTGTCCACAGATACGACTAGCATGCCAGATGCTCAGTACGGATATGAGGTGTTGATGGGAATTGGGTTCGGTATGAGTCTGGCCACCGTCTTGACCTTTGCTAGAGTAGTGGTCAGTGAAGAAAATCTGCGTGCGTGAACCCTTGTCGATGACAATCAAGACTGCTAACAAGGATAAGCGGTGATGATGGGTGCACTGACCCAGATCCGTGTCCTCGGTGGCACCGTCTCGCTCGCAATCTGGTAATGTCGACCCGTCATGACCCCGCCAAACATGAGTTACTGACAGGTTCGCAGCGCCACGCTTCTCAACAATCATCTGAAACCGAAATTGCACGACCTTGTCTCTTCGGAGCAGGCAGCGGCTATCCTTGATTCCGTATCTGCGATAAATGATCTAGAACGGTCCCAGCAGCTAGCTGTGAGAAAGGCATTTGCCGAAGGTTACAACTTGCAGAATATATTCATGACGGCCATGTCTGCTGCTGGTTTGATCGCTTCTTTATTCTTGTTGGAGAGACATCCGCGTCTAGCAAAGTAAACAGCCAGAGGCTTCCATTCCCTAAATCGGGATCATTCCATAGGCATGTAACTTAGAGAATGTTTTAGTTGATGCTTTTTAATCAGAGACTATTACTCTTATACTTTAAAGATACAAGAATGTCAGGTTAATATATAGAAGTATAAAATGCCAATGTATTATTGCTTATTTAAAGCTCGGTTGGCAACACTGTAATAACGGTGAAAACGACGTGGAGATTGGGTCAGACTTGCGTAAGTATAATTTGCCTCTGAATTCTTTTGATGAGATAGTGGCTAGAGTATAACAATCTCCGTAGTTCGTCGAGGTGAGTGGACATCAGCAATGGTAATTTATCGCAGCAGACATGAAGTAATTGAAGCAATATACTAAGAAAATAATATGAGGCGTATTTCTGCCTGAGCACTTATGCCCAAGCTGACTGCACGAAGAAATCTTCAGCAGTAGTCGTGTGGACTGGGGAGCTCAAATGTGCAACGAGAACAGTAAGGAGAGTGTGTCACAGCACACCTCTGCACCACTTCGTAACTCAGGCCTTGGCAATTATGTATGGCATACTTAAGTAATCAGCTTTATCTCTTAAATACATATTTGCATATTTACATTTCAGGCATCAACAAGGCAATATCAGCTGACAGGCATCCAGCTTAACTCTGCCCGTCAGCATAAGTCTGCCCGCCCCGCCCTAATTATCTCCTAAGTCCTTATCCACTATTGACTATTTCCACCAGAGCCGCAAAATGGCAGACACTGTTGCTGACGATATTGTAAAATGCCTTCTCGCCTTTGATGATGTTATAGACGCTTTGTCAAGATGCGTTGGTTTGAACTCGTCGTTTGAGCATCACATCAGGAACGAGCAAGCACGATTCAGAATCTGGCATGGCAAGCCTGAACACCGCTTTTCAGCAACCAGCGCAATAACAATTCCGCGTTACATGTCACAGAACCGAGAAGACACCCTTTGTGACTTAAATGGGCTCCTCAGATACGCCTTCTACACCATACAAAAAGAAAAAAATTATTTGAAGCAACTCTCCAGCAGCGAGAATGCCATCGATAACGAGGGCCGCGGGAACGATCCTCATCTGATAGAAGATCTGGTTTCGATCTTCACAGATATCAGCCATTCTATCAGTTCACTGTTGAAGTGTACATCAGCGAATCGTGATGAACTCTGTTACAATGGCACTCAAGACGTCGGGGACATACGGTCGACATCGCCGGACAGTCGTGCTGACGACGATGGCAAAGGTTCCTACAGGCACGATGGGAATGGCTATTTTCTACCAGACTGCGGTATCGACCGAGAAGTCATTGCTAAGGATATATGTCATTACTTGGGAGGTAATGCTTCTGTGAGACTTGGCTATTGCGAGGTATGATGATGTATAACATCCCTTGTATGCTACGGTCGTTCCGTAAACATATCACTGACTGCAACCTTTCTAATTATGCAGGATATAAAAGCAGGAAGGTCTGTGCGAGGCTATTTCATTAAATCCCAGGGCAAGTTAACTTCGGTAAAGTTCCCCTTCCTATGTTGACTGACGTTTGTTTTATCGCAACCTCTAACGTATTTCTCAGGCTATGATAAAAAGACTACAGGAGGACTCAAAGAGATGGGAAAAAGCGAAAAGTGAAGCGAGGAAATCTGGAGCGGGAAATAACATAATGAGAAGTGACACAACTACTGGCACCAACGTGATTCAACAAATCCCAGAAATATATCAACCACCGCATTGCAATGGCGGTGAAGGAAGCAATCAAGACAAAAAGGGCTATTCCCCGAGGGAAGCAGAACAAAACCACAAAAGAAACAGGTTTAAGGAATCAAGAGCTGAGCTACAGCCAGATAATCCAGATCTGTGCCAGGAGTCCATACCCCAAAACCTATCCGCCACCACTTCGCCAAACACAGGTTTCGCCTTGTCATCCGCTATACCTGCTACCACAGGAGCTACTAACATAGCCTCGAATGGTCAAGCCAAAGTCAATTCGCCTGTTGAGGTCTCAAATACAACAGCAGCTTGGATTTTTGGAGCAGTGGCAGCTGTTACAAACGGGGTGACGGCGTTGGCGACACGACAAACGGCCAAAGCAAGCAAGAGAAGCGCTATTGCGGGTGAGGTGGCGGCCAATGCGAGCAAAAGAAGCGCCAAAGCGGCAGAGGAAACCTGTTTAATTGCTCAGAAGCATTTTGACGCGACAGTCAAAGACAACCAGGACCGGCCGCCTTCTCCGGACACATCTCAAGACATTTCCGGCGCTGGGGCAGAGACTTCAAGCACTAAAGAACAAAAGCCAGACACGAGATCAAGACCGGTGGTTCCTCATGGCACTGGGCCAGCGGCTTCGCCATCAGATGTTCCATCAGCCGTACTGTCACCAGGACTGCCTACGAAGCCTTCTGGCCGAGGACAAGTGCTAAGAGCTATGTCAACCCCGATGCCTGGAAGGCGAGAGGAAATTGATATATCACTCAATCTAGCGACTGCAAGAGCGGTACCCAAAATAGTCTGGCCGGAGGTTCCGACGTGTGAGTTTGGAAAGCCATGTAACTGCAAGATTGTTCCGAAGAATTGAGTAAAACAAAACATACCTTACTATAATATTATTTTAAATCTAAGATATGCTGGTTAACTCGTATTTATTACATTTCTTTTTCTCTCCCTTTCCCCCTGGCTATCTGTCTGTCTCATTTCTGGTGTTCCATCCACCCATTTCACCCAAGACTTCCACCAACGCGCACGAAGTGAATGCCTCCTCCATAGCTTGATTCGCGAACCAGTCCCATGGCATCGCTTAGCATCAACTCTCTCGCCACAATCCACAAAGATTCCCTCAAGCATTATCTTCATCAAACCTCCTAGTTCAGACTCACAGTTGATATTTTCAACCTTCTGCCTCACTTCCTTCTGCCAGTTTGCATACCATTCTTCCCTCTCAGAGTCGTATTTGGGCTTGGGATGCCTTCCTTTATCAAGCCCATACATCTTCTCAAGCACAACAATGCCTGTCGACCACACATCAGACCTGTCATCGACTACTCTAGCCGATTCGTCGAAGATTTCGGGTGCCTTATAATATGCTGTTCCATAGAAGTACTCGGA
Source organism: Fusarium oxysporum f. sp. lycopersici 4287 (assembly GCF_000149955.1). Taxonomy (NCBI): domain Eukaryota; kingdom Fungi; phylum Ascomycota; class Sordariomycetes; order Hypocreales; family Nectriaceae; genus Fusarium; species Fusarium oxysporum. The sequence goes on along the minus strand of NC_030996.1, from coordinate 1,474,173 downwards.
CTCTTCTGTGTATTTACCCGCGAAACCAAAGTCTGCAAGAACAATCTGGAAGGTTTCCGGCGTCCGCTTCCTAATTAGAATATTACCTGGTTTTATATCCCGATGTAATATGTCGAACTTCTTAAGCTGGATAAGTCCCATAAGGATTTGTTTGAAAGTGGAAACGGACTCTCTCTCCGTGAGGGAACAGCCAGCTAAGCTACCAAGAGGATACATCGGCATAAGTATAACAGGAGACCCAAAACCATCGCGTACTATACCCAGTACTTCGACAATGAAGCGCTGTACATATCGTTAGAACAAGCCTTTTGAAGTAAGATAGACAACGTACCGAGTCTCTTGACATGTAAGTGAATTCCTTTTTCACCTTTTCCATGGTGTTGTGCCCCTTAGGGTCATTTCTTGATGGTTTGATAGCCTTTCCAGCATACGTCCGCCCACTGGCGTATTGGATGTATTTGTAGACTGCCCCGAACCCTCCTTGACCAAGAATCTTATCTCGATGATAAAGTTGTGGCTCGAGTAATGGGTACCTACTCCCCACTTTAGATCCAACCGGAGGGAACCAGGACGCACTCTGGACTAGATTCTGAAGGTATGGCGGATCAGAAGGACTCTGATGATGGTTCGGAAATATAATTCGAAAAGAAAGTGGCCCTATACTTATCGTCACATTCTTCCATGGCGCCATTGAACCTGGCTGGAATGCAAGGATAGAGCTGCCACAGAAAACTTCAGACTTATTTTGACCATCAAAGCTAACAGAGACCATGGGAAAGTTCTCTGTGTTACTCGAACGGCGGGATAAAACAATGTAAGGCTTATACTCGCGATAAATGCTCAATTCTAGGGCTTCAGGCTCGATTAAGAGATCTTTTCCCAAGTAGACAGTAGATGTTGGATCGCCCCCAATTGTCCAGCGAGGTCTTTTGTAGTCAGGCTGCCTGATTTCGTCAGGACATCTAAACTTGCGTCGAGGATGTTGAAAATGGATCTCGAGGTGTTCACAGCTGTCCCAACTCTTCCCACAATCCCGGTTTTGCCCGTCACTGTGCGGGGTACTTGGTTTGTGATGTTTGTAATGGAATGACGCATTTTCGGGGAGTCGGAAGGCTCTTTTTGCGTTTCTTTCCAGTGGGAAGAGAACAGCAAGAATATCTGGGTCCATTGCTAATATACAACTTGCAGGATGCGTCTTGAACGAAGGGACAAAGAAGGCTAATGCCAAGATATGAGGATGATTCGGTTAGAAATTGCGAATTCATCACAGAACCGGCATAAGGAATTCTTGTGATGAGAGCTGAAACGGGAGAAGAGGTAAAAGCTCTAGTGATTGGCCATATGAAAATTACAATGCATGAAATTAAAAACACTGTAGCACCCTCCAGATAGAATCAGGGAGGTTTATTGGTTGCAAATCGTGCGATGAAACCAAATAATAGGGCATGATCCAATGATTTAAGCCACATAAGCTGACACGCATGAAAGGGCTTTTCAGCCTCACAGAACACGTAAAAAAGATAAAGTATATGCCTCCTCTCTTGATGGGTCACGTTGGTACTGGTAAACGCAGTCCCAAAAGCCCTGGAAACAGATGTTAGAATTTGCAAGTATGTTTTGCATAACCAGTGTTGAATTCTCAGTATAGCTATTTCGTGCATATAGGACTATCAGTTCTCGGAAGATCGCTTGTCTTTGTCCTTCCTTGGTCGCCTCTCCGAAGTATCTTCTTGACCCTGGGTAGTTGTTTCTTCTTCAGGTTGTTGATATGTTGCCTGACCCGTGTTTTCAGATGAATTGTTCAGAGTTGATTCTGGCCGCGACACTATGCCCTCCTCGCGCCTGACTTTATCTTCAAGTTCAGTCATCATGGACTATGAGTTTTAGTACTATATGGTGACTTCAGCACTTTTACTCACCACCGAGAGGTAGATAGGGCTGTGACTTCAAGGGAGAGAGATTGGTGAGTTGGGTCTTGTAATGATGTATAAGGTTCAGATGGAGCGGCAAAATCAGATACGGAAAACCTCTTTATGTAGGCACTGAGCTGGAGGAAGGTCTAGACGAGTTGGAATTTCTGAGCCTCAAACAGCCCCTCTCTCATGCAGGAAAATCCAAATCCAGCCATCAGGGAATCAACATATGCAGCACACACCACCACGTGTTGCGAACCCATTGGCCGCAGGATCAGTGGCGTGCCACAGCCTTCAAGGAGGCACACAAGGTCAGATTCTTGGACCGCGGCGGCCTCACCTATTCCGATCTCGTAGTTGAGCTGTATTTTGCCCAAGTTGGTTGGCTTGGCCACGAATATTGAACGATTCGCCAATGCTAATGCCATTGTCCTGTATCTGTAGCCGAACCTTTTGATAAGACTCTCAACAGTTGAGCTTAGGGCTTGTTTGTTGTCCGGAGATTCCAGTGGCAGTTCATCGAGAAGTTCTTGGAATGAATCATCGACTTCGTGACCAAGAAGGCCAAGAGAGCATGTGCGGCGGAAAGATTCACCCGAAAGTTGATTCGGCAGTGCTAATTCTGATAGGTCTCTGAAGACTGACGGAAGCTGGCGGTATAAGCTTAGGTATTCAAGGTTCGCAATTCGGGCTTTGTCTCTCATCCGCTCTGTGTCGATATTAATCAACGGATCTCTCAGCCCCACTACTGTACCGAAACAAATTCCCCAAGCAAGTAGTATTTCTTTTCCGGAACGTTGTAGAAAACTGACTCGAGCTACTGAGTTACCCATGGCTCGTTGTTGGTTATAAGAGATCGGTCGATCCGCTGTGTCAGGTGTTTTATATGTGCCCCAATTCGGAACCCATGATGGCAGATCCCATGAGCCGGTTCTATCTGCCGCATTGACATAAGAAAGGACATCGAGAGAACAGCTAGTCTCAATAATGGCCTTGGCTGATTCTGTATATACTCTAGAAATTGATCTCGTATAATCGATATCGAGCCGTTGGGAACGGCTATCTTTCATGTCGGAGGCCGCTAAGATAGAAAACACTTTGTCCCTTGGATCTGCGCATAGTCTGGACCAACTATGCCTCAAGAGACTAAGTAAAGGCCAAAAACCTTGAGTCCTAGGAGTCAACAATGCTGACGTTCCCTGATTGGGAGAACTTATGAACAACTCTGAAAGTGACGTCTCGGGGGGACAGAGAATGCTGCGATACACTGATACAGACAAGAAAGAATTGAGACCTATCAGTGCTCGAAGTCTTCGTTCTTGATACTTTGTCTTCATGACAGTCTTTACCCTGGGGTCCTTGAGTATTTCCATGACTACTTCAATATCCCCTTCTGAAATGCAAAGCGCACCCGATTGCAATTTCCAAAGTCGAGCTGAGCTGACTTCTTGGATAATCCAAGCTCTTCGCCAATAAGGCGGACGATACTTTCGCTCGCCGATGACAAGCTGGAGAGAATAGAGACCATCTTCAAATACTTTTTCAAGGTCCTCTTTGCTTGGGCTGTCCAGCAATAGTGCAAATAGTTCGTCTGCCGAGTATGACCTGACCAATTCGATAAACGACCTTGCGGTTTTCATTTGTTCAACATAGTCAATGGGATCATCCTTAAGCCCAAGCCATGAAATGACACACGAGGCAGAGGAATAGATCCGGCCCATTGCACGAACTTGCGAATTTCGCTCATCTACATCGGATTGATTTATGCAAATGGCGTCGATCCAAAGAGAACGCAACTTTGAGTCGTGTCTCAGATACGTCAGGGCGTCTGTCAGATTTCGGGTGACTTGCAGCGTGGTTTCATTTACTGTTATCGTCGCGTTATCCTCGGAGCTGCCCCAAGCGTAAGAAAGGGCTTCATAGTCGACCTTGTCTTCCAGTAAGTTTAAAGTTTTTAGCTTGCAAGTGACCAGAGTGCCGTGACTTTTGGGTAGTAGTATGCAAATTCTGATATCAAAATGTTTCTTGTCAGAAGTAAGAGGATGGTAAAGGTTCATTATTCCAATAGTGAAAGTTGGGTCTTGAGGGCGGAAGCTGTGATGTGATCGATTAAATGACCTTGCGGATATTTATATTTTAGAATAATGCGGCATGGTGGTTGCAGTCTGGCTTGGCGGGACTGATGAAGAACCTAAGACACCGTTTATTGGAGGCTGAGTATTGAAACTTCATGCCCAAGGCAGACTAACTGGGCTGACCTTGTGCAACCACTATGTGACCGGGGTCAGTCAGTCGCTTTATGTCGTTAGGGATGATTAAACCCCTACCACGTTGCCGTGCTGGAGGATCTCCTCCAACTCTATTTGGCCAAAGTTCGAGACTCCGATGGCCTTGATATTAATTATATTAATGAAATATCCAGCATTAAGGGATTTTGGTGGTATTTTTTAGGTGAGAAAACGCTGCGTATTCTTATTTCACCCCGAGTCTGACTTCTCGGCACCGCTGTGGAAAGTTGGATAAGTAGGCAGACAGCGGGGTTGTTAAATTGTCCGACGGAGAAGCCTGTTACAGGCATAACCTTTCTATCTCCGGGGGGAATGGGGCTATGAAAATGTGTGAGGTGGATTTATGTTGCCAATTTGACGACTAGTACAACAATCTTATCAAGTCCTGAACCCCATTCGGAGCCACTCGTAGGTGAGTCGCAGTTACTCGGATGAGATAGCCCGGAGATACCAAAGGGGTAAAGTGCCGATGAAGCTCAAGGTTTAAAGGCACAGATATCCTTGTCGGGGGCTTTCGTTCTTGTCTCGTGCTACGACTTTCTTTCTACACAATAAATAAGATGAACGGACCTCAAGCTGGAGAATGTCAAAGAAATGAGGCGATTTTTGACGGGCTCCTCGTTGACCTGGACGGGACGTTCATCGACTCAACAGAAGCGGTCGTCAAGCATTGGGCAGAGTAAGCGATCACTTGAGACAGAGTCCTTGGGCACTAACATCTTCCAGTGTAGGGAAGAGAATCAACGTCGACCCAAGAGTTATCCTCGAGATGTCGCATGGTCGTCGCAGCCTCGATGTGCTGCAGGTTATTGCACCAGATTTTGCTACCTGGGACTGTAAATCGTCGTGATCACCTCAAAAATTCATGTACTTGACTGACTGCTTTTAGTCGTAAGGTCCATTGAAAGCGTGATTCCGGTCAACCACGGGCACCTGGCGAAGGAGATTCCAGGCGCTATCGACTTTCTTTCCGCTCTCGCCGCACACTCTGTGCCCTGGGCTCTTGTGACGTCGAGTACCCTACCACTTGTACAACAGTGGCGGGAAACGCGGAATCTAGCACTGCCGACAGCGCCAAAACTCCTCGTCACGGCAGAGTCTGTGGAGAACGGCAAGCCAGATCCTGCTGCTTATGTACTGGGGCGTGAAAGGCTCGGACTGGTTGATGAACGGTTCAACATCCTTGTCATCGAGGATAGCCCAGCGGGCATTGCGGCCGCAAGGCAGCAGGCTGTAGGGTTATCGGCTTATTAACTAGCCATACGTATAAGCAGATTGCGTCGTCGACGCCTGATTGGATCTTGCAGGATCTGCGGTTGCTGAAGATCTTGCGAAATACGAACGGGAAGGTGGTGATTGAGATGTCAATTGTGAGGAGGGAAGCATGAGAAGGGTGGCACAGACGCAAGAGCGTTAACTGCAGAGCATGTTGACTAGAAAGTACCTCTAAGTGAGAGAGAAACAATGCCATCACGGCAGAGGGGGGGGGGGGAGGTTGGACATCATGTTGCCCAGAATTCACAACTAACTGGCTATTTAACTGCCCTATCTTCTTGACTAAATAAAAATAATTTATAGTAAATCCTTTTGACGCATGATCACCATGAGACAGATGCTATTTAAGTTCGAATCCTATCCCTGTTTTTTTGAGCGTTGGTCTCGATTCGAAGTTTAGGTCTCGTACCTCGTGGCCCTTTCACTCTCTTGTATAAGCTACTTTAGCTAGTAATACAGCTTTGTTACACTAAATACCCTTCAGGCACGTTACCAGACGTGACTTGAACAATATCCATAAGTAATAATGCTAGTATTCCCTAGCACAACCGGTTTATCCCTTGCGAATCCTTACGATCGTCACAAAACTGGCCGTGAACCTCGTGCGGCTTCAGTGGCCTCTTCTTTGAGCTCGCAAATTAGCAAACATCTCGCAGTCGGGGAATGGTATCAATGAAGCAGTTTGAGGGTGAGATCGAGCAGATCTGAATGAAGAAGTAGGCCTACTTCGTCGAATAGATCCCAGATAAGGCGCAGATCACTCACCACGATATCATCCCGCGCGGATTGTTGGCTTCGACGTTCGTGGGGAATTCCATTGTTGTCCATGAGATTTACGGCTGGTAAGTGAGAAATTCACCGTCATGACCCGACGTGAGGCCTTCCTGCACTGATATGCGACACAGAGGATAGATGAGATGGCGTTCACGGAAGACAAGTCGAACATGTATGACCCCCTGTATAGATTCCAGCAGAAGATACAGAAATAGAGGACTTGAAAGTGGAGGGGTATGAGTAGGTGCCGGAACGGGTCAAGTTGGCCTGCTGATGGGACCAGCATGAGGGTGACAGCGAGGGAGCTTGCCTTCATAGGTAGTTGTGCACATCAAGGGTTCCGGTTGCCTCAGTCACTAGTTGAGGGAGTCGTGTACCTGTTGATGATGCCCTTGTCTTGAAGCTCGAGAACGCAGTGACTTTCCGCGTCTTCCTTGTCCTCCCTGCCGTTACCGCTGTCGGGTCCACGACCCCGTCTCTTCACGCGGATAGCGTCGCTGGTTGCATTGACGCTGTGAAAGAAGCGGGATATCTCGCGGAGTTTCTGGCTGAGAAAGTCGATATCGGCAAAATCCGCTGTAGTGATGAAATCGCCAGCTCCTTCGGTGTCGAGTGCCATGTCTTCTAGCAAGGTGCACGCTGCCACAAAGATGCTATATGCCAGGAAGGGAGTCGCCGTGTATCCCTTATCGTCGACGGCTTCAGCAATCGCCAGAGTCTGCAAGATCTTTTGGCAAGCAACCTGGGCGGATCTCTTACTCCTCTCGTGTACAATAAGAGATCGATACCCTCTGGTTGACAAGAGCGCGACGAAGGTATAAAAGTAGAGGTGAAGCATCAAAAAGAGGCCGGCATGCCCATCACTCGAAGACTTCTTGTAGGTATCCGTGCTAAAGATAAGACTAGCGTCGAGGCCATGGTAGCATTGTGCCACCTTCTTTTCAAGGTTTTCGATTTCTTCGAGAGAGCAGATGTATTCGGCGCCCTTGTTCAGATTAAAGAGCTCAACAGCTTCAGAAAATATGTACATGGAACGTGCCATTGCAGGAAAGATGATGTGGCACATCTTGTGAGAACCATCAAAGTCAAGATGTACCGGCTTCATGTCGTCCGCGGTCGGCAGCGGCACCTCGATCTCGGCACGTCTGATCGTGGGTGGACGCCCCATTAGCAAGGAAACGTAGACGTCTAAAGTGAAGGCAGGCCAAAACATGACGAGTCTCGACTTTTGTTGATGAAGAGCAGACTGTTCGTCAGTAGGGACCCTAATGCCCTGCAAACCAAGCGGGGCGTGATCATAGAAAGCCGCTTGTGGATCAAGATCGGTCGCGTCAGAGCGATGAAGGCCGAGGTCCTGCGCCATGCGGATCGCCATGCCTGAGAACATCCACAACCCTCCTTCGCCACCGTTGCTTCCGAATTCTGCCAACGAAAGGACGATGAGACCAGCAACCACGTCGGGCGCAGGGACAACCAAGAGGCACATGAGTTGTTCCTTGGCAGCTTTGAGGAAGCGTGCCCCTGCCCGCCGCTCGTAACCTGGCTCCGAATCGCTGTCTGTGGTCGACTGAAACATGTCGGCCGGGCAAAAGCGAGCCTCCAGGGCCAAGATGGAGCTAATGAGGAACTTGGATGCCTGCCTCGAGCGGACGTGGCCGGCAAGGACCTGGTTGTTAAGAGAGGGAAAATGCCCGCCGAAAGTCTGAAAGAAGATATACAAGGCCCGATATACCACGTCGAAGTGCAGTCCGTAGAAGTAATCTGGCATCGCATCATCTCCACAGCCCGAGGAAGTGACGCAAGATGGCGCCTGTTGCATGCTGGTCGACATATCTGCTTCACGAAGGTCTTCCAACGGTGGTCCTGAACTGCTATCAGAACGCGCTCCTACGGCAACGGAGAGTCGCTTCAGGCCTGGAGCCACCGCCGTTGGACCGTATCTTCGGAACATGCGGAGTTGGATTTGTTTTGGTCGCCTCCCCGCAGTAGGGGTGGCAATCGAGGCCGAATGGTGATTGCTTGGTAAAGTGACGGCGCCGAGATTCAGAACAAAGTCTTCAACAGCGGGCCACGCTGGCGACATGCCTATGATCCCTAGGCCTTCATTTTCCATCTCTAAGACTCCTGCCTGGTGCCACGGCATCGGAGATTGGCCGCAGTAGAGTGAAGTTGCAGGGTCCGTAGCCCCAAACAAACTGAGAGGATCGGTTTCGAGGTCTGGTAGGTGCCTCGTCCTGACAAGCTGATTCGCAGACCCCGTCTCCGCCTCCACTGGCGAATGCTCTATTGATGATCCGCCAGTTTGAGGCGGATCCGTTTCAATGCTCCTATCCGCCACCTGTTCATGCCCAACATGCAGTTTGCGTCGTTTCCGGCCATCTGTCGTATCCCAGAGACATTCCAGGTTGACCTGTTTACACGCACGGCAGGATTGTTCGCTAGAGTTCCCGCCTAGATCGCATTTCACCTTTCGCGCCCGGCACATGCGGCAGGCTTTGGACGAGAGGCGACTCCGTCTATTAGAATGAATGAGCTGTAAGTCATTCGCAGTGCTGAGGCGGAAAGTTGCTGTCATTGGCACGTCGTCGCTGCCGCCCCGCTGCATTTTAACCGCGAGGTTCTGGTATATGGAAGAAAGCGGAAATTGAACTTGACAACTTCAGATAGCGACCTCGCGATCTGGCGGTCATGGTCGTGACTGGTGTCGTGATGAGACTCCAAGGACGGTAACGGTTATGGATAGAGCCCAGGTGGAGAAGCAGGGCAGAATGGACCTGACTTAGCAGGTTCGACTGGACCAGGCGCTGGACGCTCGGCCCTAGTTATAGATTTTGATATTAAATAAAATATAAGTTATTTATACCTGTTATTTTAATATTTTACTTATTTATAACCTAACTTTTGCTGAATAATAACATCGTAATCAAAGACGTGTAATAAAAGTTTTATTTTTTTATTAATAAATATATAAATATCATTTAATCTATATATATAAAGAGGCCTACTTATGAAGTGAATAATATTACTATACTATAACTTGGTTTATACAGTATCTTAAACTACCTGGTGCATAGAAAAGGGATCCTCAGAGTCGCTAGACAAACTATGTCTATGTTCATCTTTTCCTTGTATTACCGTACGGTGCATCACCGGACCATGTCCTGGCTGTGGTCGGCCTCTCTTTTGCTCGACATCGGTACGCACGACAATGGTTGACTCTAAGGGACGGAGCTGATCCTTACTCTCAGATGAATGAAGCGTCCTGGGCAGATCATTCATTTCATGGCTCCGGGAAGTACCTGTTTGGCGAGCCGTGATAATGCCCCTGGAGTTTTCATGCCTTGCGTACGAGGATTGGTCATGGCTAGAACCGCGCTCATGACCTGATAGCAGAGGTCGGAGAGTTGGAACGCAAGCGCAGATGATACCACAACACAACTCGCTGACTGACCAAGATGCTGATTCGACATTATGCCATGTGATGTCCGTACCAATGTTAAGGAACTTGATGCGAACGAGTGAGATAAGACACGTGCTGTTTCGCGTTAGTCGTAAAAGACAAGCCTAGATAGGTATAAGAAACTCACAAAATTCCGAGGCAAAAGACAGACATAAGAATCCACTTTTGTCTCCGACCGAGCTTCAGACTGCGAAGAACGGGGATCGGGAGGGCCATGATCAAGATATCGGTCAAGATGTTACCCGCCGCGCCGACATAGAATGAAGATTTGTTAAGAATACAGGTGCCCTTGATCGTGACATCCCAGAAGGATGCAATAGGCACGCACATAAAAGTATTTAGAAAGATTTGAGAAAGACTCCAGCAAGTGACGAGGACGACGGATGTGATATATGTCTTCTTGTACTGGCGCACAGGTATCGCACGGTAGTACTGGAGGAGAAATATTGTCTTGATGACTGCTAGGGCGAGATTGTAGACGACTGTTGAGAAGTAAAACATCTGGCTTGTTTTAGCTAGGTTGCTAGTTGGGTATCAGTAAAGCCTACCCTCAAGAAATTACTAATTTGTTCGCCGGAAAGTGTAGATATATGAGAGCCAAGGCCATTTCTAACGTCTATAGTATATTAGTGAAATGCAAGAGAAAAATTACTTTAACAGGGCGCCTTTACTTGTTGCGATAATAGAAGCGTCAGCGATCGTCAACAGCTGTTTGTCATTAGTAAGAAGATTTCTCAGTATTGAATGCGACACCCACACAAGCAAGGATCGCACATGCGTCATCGACGCCAAAGTTTCTCAGCATGATGGCCCGGGCGTAAACTCGCAGGGACACAACGATAAGAGAAATTGACGACAGGGTCGCCATAACAGCTATGGCGACCGCACCCCTGGACTCGGAGGCATAATCTGAAGCAGCCATGACCATAGACGTCTTGTATGAAGGAGTGATGACAAGTACAAAATGGAGCACTCACCAAGCTGTAGAGCAGCGGCTTGGCAGAGATTTAAGTCAGTAGAGGATACAGCCAACGCGAGAAAGTGGCTAAAGGGCTAAAGAGTCGAGAATCGAGCCAGATGTCAGACCACCACATTGGGGGCTGCTTACTTGACGCCAGTTCGTCCCAAGTTATGAACGATCGGAACATGCTGCCGTCAGTTAGAGCAATCGGTAGCCGGAAACAGCCATGTGGCTTTGAGAGTAGAGCGATAAGGTTCGTTAGCCAGGGAGCAAGTGGCTGTTAGGCTTCCCAGCAGCGAATCAAAATGGAGAGCGGGTCGTCTCACAATTTCAATTATGGGCCTATTCCGAGTTACTGGATTTCCGAGTCATGGACGATCAGAACGCACAGACACTAGCACGGGGAAGGGAACCGCGAATTCGAGACTTGCGGAATTACTGTGAAACCCCAGATTTGGCTGTTTATTCCGCTCGATGAGGGGTTACCTGCAGCAAATGGGCGCTGTAAATAACACAGCAGGGGGGTAGAGAAGGTTCAGTAGTTCAGGAGAATGGCCATGTGCTGAGACACCACATAATACAAGTATCACCCACGACTTCGCCATTGCTACTTGTTTCAATGGTTCTAGCGGCCAGCTGCAGTATAACAAACGACATAGGGTTGGATGTGATCATGGAGCGATTCTTGAGGTGATAACATAACCTAGGAACGGTCGATGCTGACTGAGGCTAGCCTCGAAAGGCGGAGAAAATATTGCATCGAGCACTAGCAGATAACAGGTAATACCCAGAGCTGTTAAAATGCCGATGCTCAATGCCGACTTGTTTACTTTCTCAAACTGGGAAACCTTTGTAGGAACATAGGTGATCTCTAAAAGTCGGAAACAGGATGCCGATAGCCCTATGCCTGAAAATCATCATTTCTCCTTCCAGGCACTTTCCATGACCTCCAAAGGCGTTGTAACTTTCAAGTCGGGGAACTTGTCGTCCAACGGTGGGAGATCTCGAGGCACGAGATAGCGGCCAATGCCAGCTTGGTAATGAATCATGGCGAAGAATGCCTCATCGCCTTCACCATGACCAATCGATGGATAATCAGGAAAGAATGAAATCTTACCAGACTTCAACTTCTCCAGGCTATCAACAGCGACATCAAATTTGGTCCCTAGGAGCAATTAGTAACCAATGGCTGACAATGATGGATATGTTCCTACCTCTGGCCTTCTCCGCGGCTGCGACTAATTCGTTGAATGACAAGGTGTTGGCACGAATGGCGCTGATCTTGTCCCACTTCTCAAGATCCATCAAGCGCGCAACAAATCTGGACATATCCTGAGATGTGAGGAAGCTGGCCTGAATATTTCCATCAGCTGGAATGACTGCCCATTTGCTTTCCATGTTGATGATGTTGATCCATGGCTCGAGATTACACTTCCAGTGCGGCATGCCGTAGTAGTCGAGAAACCAGCCGTTAGCAATACGAGTGTACGTAAGGCTAGTCTTTTCAAGTTCATCAATAGCCTCAAAGGTGTATCTGGTCAATGGCGAGAGTTCGATATCCCTATACCGATGGTCAGTCACGCCTGAGGAGTCCCAGGGTTACTTACTCTTTAACATGCAGCATGTCGAAGCTGCTGATGACGAAGCGCTCGGTTGTTGAAGACCGTTCAGCAGCCTGAATTAAATTCTTCTGTGCCTGGTTTGCCTCTGGTGATACGACACTTATGGCGCAGATGAGAATATTGACTCCTGCATCCTCCAGGGCTTTCGTGATAGCATCAGGGTCATTATAGTCTACTTTGAGGTAGTTCACAGCGCCTTGCGGCGGTCGTTCCTATTGCTGGTCAACATCAAGCCACCAAGTAGATCGAACGCAGAAGATTGGCTTACCTTTCTGGACAGAGCATACACTTTGTGTTTCCCATACTCTACGAGACCATCGACGATGGTGCTACCCACGCTTCCAGTTCCGCCGGCGACTGCAACGACTTTCATGATAATATGTCAATCGGTTCAATACAGACCTGGGGAAGGGTATAATTTAAGACAAATATCTTGTAGGTAGGGAGGAAATTTAAATGAAAATTGTGTCCCCCTCAAAGACCAGCTGACTTTTGGCATGATAAGCCTGTTTTTATAGAGGGGTAAAGTAAGCAGGCTTTGACGATTGACAAATACGGAAGTTTTGTCAATCGTGAGGTTGCAGCATTTGCGGGGTGTATTACCGATTACGGTAGTAACTTCAACCTCGCCACCTCAGGGATCTAACGACTGCTGACCGCCACCAAACGTAGCATCCTCATCCATAACATAATATCCTCATCACAAATGCTACTACGTAGTGCTTGAAACAATTCACTGGTGGGAAGCAATGGGTGAGCGGAAGGCAGTGACCACCCCGCAAACCCTAAATGGTGGGCATGGGGAGCGACAAAGAGAAGGAAGAAGATATTCGATGGAAAGAAGTTCAATTGATGGCTTTTCGACTATCATAAACCCGATAATGGTAACTCCATGCGCCGATATGTCAGTAGCTGTTCATCACAACTGACTTCGTTCATAAATAACAGGTTCATCAACCTCAACAACCTCCTTCATGTTCTCCCATAACTTAGCAGATTCAAAAACAGTTTCGCTTGCTCCTGGTCCTTCAACAAACCAGCTCAAACCCGTGCAATCTCCAGTATCCGCATAAACCATAGTCGACAACGCGAAGCGATCATTGGCAAAGACCTCGAGAACGTCGCCGTCGCAAAAGATTCTCAAATGAAGTTTTTCCAACTCCTCTGAGCCGTTCCTGTCTGAGTAGAAGAGAGTGAAAGGGCCGGAAACAGCATCCTTTTCGATATCGGCTTCGTGGTTGGATTTGCTTCGATCGACGGTGATCTTCTCGCTTTGAGGAGAGAAGTGAATGGCTGTTCCTTGGGACAAGTCTTCGTTGTGTCGAATCCAGAATCCAAGGCCTTGGTCGTTTGGTGAGACCTTGATTGTAGCTTCTAGCTCCCAGCTTCCGGTATGTGTGTCGGCAAGCTTTCCAAGACTGGCGTCGCTGTCGATGTTTTTCCAGTAACCAGGCTTGTCTCGTCTAAGTCCTTGCAGATCTGGCAGTGGCCGAATTCCCAGTGTTTGAACCGTCTTTGACCCCCTTCCATTCTCGGTAGCCTTGATGCAACCAACCTGTGCCAATGATGAAGTAAGAGTCCTCGTTACGTTTTCAACCGTGTATAAAAATAGCTCGCGAGGGATAGAGAAGTATCCGGTCCAACCCTTGGATTCGCGTCGGGCCAATGTAAGCTCGTCCTCCTTCAACCATCCCCAGACGATCCTGTTCTTCGTAATAGGATGCTCGTAAGAGTTAGGTGCGTATAAACATCCGTGGTCGAGGATTCCGCTGTACTCGGGCTTTATCCTGGGTCCTTGTTCGGTCTGCTCAAGAGACCCAGCCATCCAAAGCGACCACTGATCACGACCCTCCTTAGCACCAGGTTTAACTCCTCCTTCAGTTCCCATAAGCAAGAAAGGCCGCTCCTCGGACTCGTTGTGAAGAGTCATGAAGTTGACGCATTCCCAATTGACACCGAAGTCGCCGCCCCATCGTCCGGAGGGGCTGAATCCTGTGGGTAAATCGATCAAGGGGCCGAGGTATGTCCACTGTGTCAAATCGGTCGGTGAGATCGCGTAGAGAAACACTGTAGGTCCACCGTCGACAACACCTCCAGAAACAAAGCCATACAAGCTTGCCTCGCCTCTCATTTCATCCAAAGCAGGCCATTCTGCAAGATATGGGTCTCTGAACCCTGTGACGGTGAGATCTTCGGGTTCACCCTCCAAGATTGGGTTCTGTTCACTCTTCTGCCATGTCTTACCACCGTCTGTCGATGTTGCTACTGACAGTCCAGCGCAATTTCGAGTGTACGGCAAAGTCCAGTGGATGGGAAGATTTGTGATGGATGAGTAGATAACCGTGAGTTGGCCTTCTTCTCCTTGAAGACCTGTAGGGTGAAGACAGCCAGTGAAGATGCCCTTGTCATCGTAAGGCTCAGAGGGTTCTAGGACTGGATTTTGTGTGTTTTGCTTCCAAGTAAGACCGTCTCTGCTTGTGTAATGACCCCAAGTGATGTCACCCCAATCGCAGGATTTGGGGTTCCCTGGTGGCAAGGTCAGCTTGAGAGTTGGCCGAGAGATTGAATGGGTGTACTGACATTGATAAGATAGGTGGTATGTGCCTGTTGAGGCGTCATATCCGGGTGCGCACGGATCATTGATCCAACCTCGAGGTGCCTTGAGGTGGTATGTCGGCGAAGGATGCCATCGAGGGCGGGGTGTAGTGTTCTTGACCGTCATTGTAGTTCTTTTCGGAGTGCCCAAGTACGTTTTCGCCTCCGTCGTCACTTTATACTTCTCAATTGCAGTCATGAAGCGTCGAAGGAATGTCGAAAAGATATAAAAATGAAGAAAAATGAGGCGACGATAAAAGGTCGAGCCCGGGTTTTGCCTAATAAGTAGGTAATTCAGCCGAGCTCTCTAGACCCCCAGATTACGCCCCAGCCGCTTCGGTTTGCTGATGTCGTCGGACCGACAAGACTGTAACTGTAGCTAATCAGCCGACGAGAAGGGATTTTGAGTGGGGATTCTCGTAGATCGTCAATGAGCCAAGAGAAAAGGCGTGCCTATCTAAAGTTAACGCTAGAATATCCGTTGCAATGCAATGCAATCATGACGGTCCGAGATCAGATCCGAGGTTTGAGCGTTCCCCGCGCCTCATGATTAACTTCCATTGCTATCTACTACTCGTTTGGGAAGTACCCCGATTATTTCCCCTTATAGAGTAACCAATTGTCAGCTGCTTCACTGCAGATGCGACTGCAGGGTGACAATGTCTTGGCTAATTATTTCGCCTGCAGCTGTGATTCGGCCGCGAATGCAGCCATTGTGAGCAAGATATGCAAATTGATTACATGTTGACGCCATTCTAAAATCCGTGTCCCATCCCAAAACCCAAAATATTATGATACCCATAGTTTACCCAGTACAACCGTTATCTAGAATGCGCATCAACCTCGACAGCACCAGTGCTATCTCCAAATTGATCCACCCGCGCTTTGGCAAATTTACGTGCGCTGACTCTATGCTCAAACAAAACATCCAACTCTCCATAAGTCCTCCCTTTTGGTTCCGGAAGACGAAAATATGCCCAAACCATGATGAGAAAACAAAACGCCGCCCAGAAAAGACCTGTTTTTGCACCCCAGTTCCATGCATGTACACCAAGCATTCTTGGCATCAGCGTATTATTTACCAGGCCGGCCATGTTATTGAAGTTGCGCGCCAATACGATCGTTTTCGCTTTCAATCGTGTTGATGGGATTTCTGCGACAATGGTGTAACAGACTGGTCCCACTGCTAGATCGTAGATAAAGGTATAAAAGATGAGAAGGCTGCCGATCGCCCACGAAGGGCCTGCCTTGCTTTGAGGTGCGAATCCAAGGCCACCGACTACTAAAAGGATTATGAAAAGCGATGTTGTGCCGGCGATATACAGGGCGCGACGTCCATATCTCGCCATAAGGAACCATGAAAGGATGACACCGATTGCGCCTACAGAATACTGTACAATGTTAAGAGTAAACGCGCTGTTTGACGAGAGTCCTGCACGCTCATAAAATTGGACTGAATAGCCCATGAGAACGCTGCCGCACATGGCTTGCGCGACGTATGTGATGGACGCAATCTCAGTCCGTCTCAAGTCAGCTCTCATGAAGCAGTGCCAATAGTTAGTGCCCGCAGACGTAGCCTTTTCAAGCTCATTTGTCTCGTGAATCATTGAGACTTGCGCATCAGCATCGAACTTGAGATCCGGCTGGGGCGTGACGAGGCCCTGGATAGCCTTCTTTGCGTCTTCGTGACGGCCCATGCGAACCAACCACCAAGGAGATTCTGGCGCAAATATCGTGCCGAGGATAATGAATGGCGGCCACATCCATTGCAGTGCAAATGGAACGCGATATGACCACTCATTATCCAAATTCAGAAGTCCACGAAGGACCCCCGCTGATATCAACTGTCCGATAACCCAGCAGAGATTCACATAAGCCGTGAGATAAGGCCTGAGAACCACGGGAGCGATATCAGATGCATATGCCAACGTCAAGGTCTGAAAGACACCCCAGGGAATGCCCATCAGAATCTGTCCCGCAAGGATCATCTGGATATTCTTCGCAAAGAACACAATGAACGTGAAAGAGACCATGATGATCTGCGCCAGTATCATAGTCTTCTTGTATCCAATAGCATCAGACACCCAGCCATTGAGATACAGCCCGAAGATCTGCCCGCACATGCCGCCGACTTGGATGTACGTCTGCCAATCCGCAGAGATAACCATGCCGCCATCGGGATTTGGTTGGTTGCCATACTTGTTGCGGAACCTAAAAAGCAAATTAGCTTTTTTTCCTGCCGTGGGAACAGGGGATAACGTACGATTCATATCCGTAAAATGAGCCAATGAGAGCCATGTCGTAGCCTTCCATGATAATCGCCATGGAGAACAGCAGTGAAAAGCCAATGGCTTTGGGGTAGAGACGCACGGCATCGCGAAAGGTAAGCTCGTGCTCTAGCGCCGTGGCGGCGCTGGCTTCTGCATTGTGGGCTTGGCTCTTCGGTTCATCAGCGGGAATATGGTTGACCTTTGATGACGGTTTGGAGGTCATTGTGATGGTGTTGGATGGTGACACGGTGTCCAGGGACGCGTTCTCGCCGCCTTGGCTCATGTTTGAGGTTAAAGTTCGAGACACTAACGGTGCCTCTTTGATGAGCAGTTAAGCTAGGGTAGGGTACAATTCTCCGAGTGGCAGTGTCTAACGGAAAAATCTCAGTCAGTTCTCGGGGTTTTGGTTGACTCCAAATCCGCGACCGGTGGGTCGAGGTCAGCTCATTGAGGTCTTTAGGCGCAATCGTCATCCCATAAACTCCAGATCTGGCTCGTTCGTCGGTCCGGGGAAGACAGAATCTCGTGTCGCGCGTCCGAGATATGCTTTTGAGGGGCGCTTGATGGGTCTGGGGATGGAGATGGCGATGCAGGCCAAGCAAAAGCTGGGGTTAAGGAGAAGAGAATCTGGGGCTGGGGGGCGAAACTAACGGGGTCGTGCTCGTCGGTCCGACGGGTTTTTGGCAGAGTCAAGGATGTCTGTCATTCATGGACTTCTGTGGCTCACCAAGTTTGTCGGTCCGAGATATCATGTTTAACTGCATTTGGGTTCTGGGCTTGGTGGAGAAGTCCGAAGTGTTGCACATGACCAGTCCAGAAAAGTTGTCGTTACAGTTACAAATTCCTCTATTTGCAGTAAGAGTACGGAGTATCTTTCTCTTGGTCTGCGCTCCTTTCTTCTCTCTTCAGTCGCCAAACCCCCTCGCGCGATCTCTTGCGACTCTGTATTGCGATTTTGCGCCGCCTTTTGAGATTCTTTGAGATACTGACGCAAGGCCATTTCGGCGAGTGATCATTATATGCAGACAGCCTCGACGTTATTCATGCCATGCAATAGCGATGAGGAAGCGTAGTTGCCACTCGCATTTGTCACCAGTTACCGATGAGAGATTGTGTGAACGAGAATCTGGTCTATCTAATCGTGTCAACTATGTATCGCTAGTCCATGGGAATAATGCCCGTGAAACCATTGTGCGCTGCAACGCGACGTCAATCGTGCGGAACAAAATTCTCTATTAGTATTTGACACATATTGACTTTGAGGTTGTGGATAGACAGTCTTCTCATTATCATGCTCTTTTATCTCAGCTCGCATGTTTACAGATAGGTTCTTAACGTGGCCGAACATGGTAGAATGAGAAGGACTGAGAATTGCACAGCATTCAATTAGAAGCAAGCGAAGATATAACTACGATTCTCTCAACTGGCGAGACTCCAGTATATCTATTCAAGCTTATTATCTGACTCTATAAAGACAAGATGTTCCTTGTAGTTCTTCGAATCCGCACGAATCTTGTCAAACTTCTCTTTGTTTATCTCATTAAGCTGTCGGCCCTCGTTTCGATGTTCCTCAGATAGTGGTGGTGGGAGGATACCTGGGGGTGGATTATACCACTGGTCTTTAGGCACTTTTGTGCTATTAATTCCATGCCAGAATTCCTCTTCCTCCTGATCATAAGGCGTGCGGTCTAATAGAGCCTTTATTAATGCTGGCCTTAGAGCAATTATATAGTGAATATTACGATCGGCATCGAGATACCGGAAAATCCCATTACGACCAAGTTCTGCAATACCTAATAGGTCTAGGTTGTGGCGCTCCATTTTATACAGAATGTCGCTCATTTCTTGTTATTCGGGCGAAAGGTCTCTGTATGCAATGCCGCGGCAAGATGCTTCAGGATCAACAGGCTCTTGATTCTTAGAAGCAGATTGAGACATAATGAGGAAAAAGTTTGTTGGAAATGTCGACTGGAGACGAAGTGTAAGAGACAAAGACCAACGGCGAGGCCCAACAAAACCATGGGAGTGGGCTTATCTTTAAACAAGTGAGACTCCAATTTTCGTCACATGTGGTAGTTACTGCCTGGAACCTAGCATACCAAGTTGGCCATTACGTACGACTTTGTAGGTTAGGTATATATGCATGTTGGTTGTTGTCTTCTCTTTTGGGATGTGATCTGATTCAAACTTGCCGAAAGCCGAACGCAATGGGATTTTTAGATAGTTGCTTTACATCTAACTGATGGCTAGATACAGGCTCATAAATCTTTTGACCTTTCCAGCCATCTCTTGATGGACAGAAAGTGAGTTATGTGCTGTCCTATAGGATATGATTAAAGTAAAGCTTAGACTTATAACCAGGCCGCCGTTGTCAGCAGAATGGTCTTTATAATTATTATCAAGTCTTCCTGGTAAAAACATAGTAGAATCATTGGCATAAACTGAATCAAAGTATTATTCAGTATAATTGAGGATATATTTCGGTTCTCATGACAGAAATTTAGGGTGATTCGGTGATAAACGCTGTTCAGTTTTGTTTATGACGGAAATTTTGCGACGTTCAGAAGAAACCATATCGGCGAAGCTGATGATCCATCGCTCTGTTCCTTTCTTTCGGCTTTGAGTTATGCTGGTATTACTACAGGAGTAATAAACTAAGTGATAGTTGGTATTGAGGGTATTTCTGGCTCTTACAAGTAGTCTAAGAAACGAATTACAAAAAGGCAGGGGATTAAGATCCTGGGTCTAGGGTGTGTGGTACCAATAGCGCTATCTTAGGATATTGACCTTTTTTGAAAGTCCTTATCTTATCAGAGATAGGACCATGTTATCTTATCTCTTTACTATCACTTTTTTTTTTTTTTTAAAAAGACTTCGGAGCTTATCTTAAGATATGCAGATAAGGGTTTGTCTTAATACTTAAGTTAAATCCCCATGAAGATCAAGCTTTCCGAAGCTTTACATCTGTCGTCCTAAAATATTGGTACAATGTGTTTCTAATTCTTCCGAGAGAAAATCCAAGTTCATTTAAGCCCACTTTCTCGTAGTCAGCCTGAAGCTTTTGATGTATTCTTTGATGCATGAGCGAGCTTGATATACCTATCTGGAAGAGATAGCATGAGAATTGGCGATTAATTACCAAATCTTGAGCCTGCCATGAGAAATGGGTCTATTATGCATGTAAATGTGAACATCTCTCTCGATTGAATCTCATCTATGGAGCAGTATAACATACAGAACTATGTAGAAATAAAGCAGTCAAGAGAGTGATGCATGTGAACAACCGGATCATGACTTGTCTCTGACAGTCCAAATCTCAGTAAAATTACGGCTATTCAGTAGCTACCGTTGGCCTTCGGAATTGCTCGCAAAAGTCCGGCAACGTAGGCTACCAACAAAGCCAGTCCTCTATAGTTCCACCTGAATCAACGCGATGAGTTTTAGTCACTACGCTACACTACCATTTAAGTTCAAGATATCTCCGATCGATACCGGAGCGAGACAAAAGAATTGGCGAACTTAGATCTTTCATTCCAGGCAGTGATTTCGAGTCGGCAACCAGTAGTGAAAATCATTCATGGTTCTTCGATGCCTTTGCAGTACATATTCGTGCCTTGCAGCTACACAGAGAGTCAATGAGAGTCATCATAGCTTACATAGTAGTGGAGTTAATTAACTTTCTCTATTCTGCTAAGGCATAGCTATCATCTGTGCCGTGAATGGTGCATCACGTCAGTGGCTTTTCAACTGACTGCAAAAATATCCGTAACGTTACTAGCGATGAGATACAAAAGTTCACAAAGTGGTAATCTCCTCGCCAAGAAAATGTATTATAGAACCGAAAAACGGTCAAGTACAACTAATATTCCTTGGCAGAATTCCTGGGAACCATACTATATAGACATAGTGAACTATTAAGCATTTCTCCCAAAGAATGAGATCGCATCTAGATCTTGAGAGTAGCAGTGACAGGCATGCTGGGCCTGCATTGGGTGCCCTAAAATGTTAGTCTGCTAGTCGCGGGTGGCTAGTCTCTAGTGTAATTGGTCTGAGACATACGGGAACTTCAAGGACGACGCTGATTAGCTAGGAAAGAGTTCACGGCATGGCCGAAGCCCAACACTGACTTCATCAAAAGAGTAGCGAAAGCAGCATAGAGGAGACTTGTGATATGTGTGTAGAAAAGAGGTATTGCATAATTATGAAACGTATAGCGGTTGCATTTGCCGAACTGCTAGCCTTAGGGATATCACGTTTCTCATTATAAAAATTCTTAAAGAAAGGAAACGAAAAGAGTATCCAAATAGCTGATCAATCAAGTTGGTGTCATGCCGATCTTGACCCTGTGCCTGGTCCTTGCTGATCGGCAGCAGCCGTTGAGGCTACCGCGAGGAAACCATTGCCTCGGGTCTCTCTTAATGCAAGGTTCCACGTGGACCTCACACTCTGCATAGCCACACTTTAATTGCTTGCATACCGTCATCATTTCCTTGATCTTGTTTGGCGCCGCGACGAAGCGTATCGGCATGTTCTCGTGGCGGCATAGGTATCCTGATTAGTCTCCCAGAAAAATGGGTGGGGGCTGGAGGGATCGAGCAAGATTGTCTCGGCGAGTCTGATGGTTTCATTTCCGATGAATCGGACGAAGTTACGTTCCTGATCAAGCAGTTGGCGGATATGTCGGTCGATGGCGCGTTGTCCTTCATCGAATCTAACACCCTGTGCTCCATGGGCAATTTGCAGAAGATCAATGCCCTTAGAAACGGTGATCCACTAGTCAAGTACCTTTATACATGTTAGCTGTTGGTTCATCGTTTTGGGCTTCTTATACTTACAACTGTCTTTGATCTACTATAGTAGGCCACCAGGTCAGGGGACTCGTTCCAGGCTTGCTGAGAGAGCTGTCGCATAAAAGCTCTCTCACCATTGGCATTCAAGAAGTTATGAATCTGGGTAAGCCATCCAGGGATGTTATTGGCGCATGCCTGGAGTCGAGCCGCTGCTGCAGGCGACCCATTTGACGCTCATGCTCTAACTCGGTGAGGTTTCGCTCAGCGATGTCATAAGCGGTATCTAAGATATCCGCGACAGCCTTGTAGTGAGCCTGAATCTGAGCCATTGGCTGATTCAAGGTATCCAGAAGTATCGAAATGATACCATTGGAGAGGGTGTCGGTGAGATCATCCAGAGATGACTGGATGAGTTGCATCTCTCGCACGACTCCGTAGATGTCGGCTCTGGTGACTTTCGCATTGGGATCGGAAGTCAGATGGTCAAGAAATCGGAGCAAGCTTGCCGTGAAGGTCACAGCCATGTTGTGTAGAAAGCTTTGTATAGATCGGGAGTGAAGAGTGTGTCTAGTAAGTATTGGTAAGTGTTTGTGACTTGTTGGTTTGGGAAATTGTTTTCTTGAGGGAGATCTATGGGATATTTATACCTATTTCTCTATATTTTCGATCGATCGTCACGATCTAGATACTCCTCGATCTCTTCCACTCCCGTGGTCTTCGACGATAAATGTCATGACATAACTTCTTCCGGTACCTAGGTAACCAAGGAACTAATCGAGATAGACTCTCAATCTGTCGCAGTCTCCAAGCAATATCACAAGCGTGACATATCTCTGGTTCCGTCTCATGTCTTGGCAGGACAACGAATTGATATGTTACATTCAATATCATTCATCTACGGAAAGTTCCAAAATCTCAACTTAAAAAGTAAGCCACGGCCATAAGAGGGTAATTAAGAGTAATTAAAGCGAGACCAGCGATCGTGCCGCCCACAAAACTCCGTAGACTAGTCCAAAACCAGCTGCTGAGGATGTCGGTGCTACCCAAACCCGCATCAGTGTCAACACACGTAATCCTGTTGAATGGCGAATGGACCCCTGGCCCCCTGTCAACCTCGAGACTTTCGACCCTCTTAGAGGTTACCCTATCGCTCTTAACCAGGTTGGACAGCGCGGTATTATGTTTCCCGGTGGACGACATGGTTTGGCTCTTGAACCTTTCGCACGACCTACTTGCACTTGGTCCATTAAGACAAAAGAGCCTGGAAACAACCGCTACTCGTTCAAGTTTATCAGTGGTCTTGTTAGACAAGCTAATAACGGCTATTACATGATTACTCGGCCGTCTGCTGGCGTCCCCGGAAGGATCATGTCCCTTCTCACTCGTTTGCACCGCGAGGATGGAAGTCACTTCTTCTACGTCAAGCCTCAGGGACTAGCTGCCACATCCTAGGAGCCAAAGGGGTTGCATTAGAGTGGAAGTGGATATCATGCTTAGGCATTCAGTATTGTTGTGAAAAAACTCTCCTTCTGTTCAAATTCTATCTATACTAGTCTCATTCAATCTTATTCGCACCTAGTACTATCTAAATATACACAGATCTCCTAATCATGGAATGATGCCTGAGTAAATTCACCAATGCTCGTGACCTTTGAGTTCTTATCCCCAAGATAATAGCTTAATTATTGCTTGTTCGGGTCTCGGCGTTAGAATTAGATCCGCCATGGTATGGTGTTGGTATAGAGCTACAAGGTGACGTGGAAATAATAGTCATAATGACCGAGGCTGAAGCTAACCGAACTCACCTTATTCAAGCCACCGATGTCTTCAGTTTATCAGCCGCCCTTCATAGCACTGTTTCCCGAGCGGCCCTCTGCGGATCAATGGTTCCGGCCGTTTGGAACAAGGTCAACGCACTGTTGTATTGCTCTAAACCGCTATTAGCCACACTAGGGAGATCGTAACCTAATTCGTCTTGGTAGATAAGTCGGCTATCATTTCCCCAGACTTGGCGAGATAGCAACCCCTCCGGATGAGCTCCGGCCGAGATATGAGTCGCCATATCGCTAACTTACCAGCGGTATCTGATGAACTGATACCAAAGTCACAACTGAGGTTCAACGTTAGGACCAAGGGTGAATAAATATTGACCCATTGGCCCGTAACATGTCCATCGATCATTGAGTAATATTAGCGACATCGGCGACAATGGACAGCAACAACTCTGACGACAAGAAGAAGCTCAGCGTCGAAATGGAGCAAATGAACCAAGACGAAAAGCTCGCCGACGACACACTACCCGGAGAAGCCCTCGACGCCGAAGATGAATTCTCAGATATGTACTACCGCAAACTTCTATGGAAGATTGACCTTTGGCTCCTCCCACTCATGTGGATATGCTATGGCACGCAACAAACCGACAAAACATCCCTCAGTGTTCAAGCTGTCTTCGGAATCCGAGAAGACACGGGCCTTGTCGGAGAACAGTTCAACTGGCTCAGCACAATTTTCTACCTGTCGTATCTGGTCTGCGAAGCCCCAGGAAACTGGCTAATGCAGAAATGTCATACCGGCAAATTCTTATCCATCGTCATGGTCCTTTGGGGAGTAATTGTTCTGTGCATTGCCTTTGCGAAGAACTTCGCGCACCTTATGGTCTTGAGAGCGATCCAGGGTGCTCTCGAATGTACCATCTCGCCCACCTTCATGCTCATCACTGGTGCATTCTATACCTCCCAGGAACATACACTACGATCTTTGATCTGGGGTACATCCAATGCTGGAATGAACATCCTCGCCGGATTGAGTATGTATGGAATCGGTCTTCATGCTGAGAAGCATCCAGGAGGCCTGGCTGCTGTAAGTATTCTTCGATCTTGGCTGTTTAGATGAACTAATGCAGATGATCTACGTAGTGGAAAGGTATCTCATTCCTTCTAGGAGCCTTAACAATTACATGTGGTATCCTTGTATGGTTCATCCTTGGAACTCCCCGCGAAGTTCGATGGTTAAGCGAAGAGGAGAAGCGCGCTGCCATAGCTCGTGTCATGTCCAACCAAACTGGTTCTGATCGTGAAAAGAGATCCGAATTCAAGTGGGATCAGGTCTGGGTCGCCCTCAAAGGTTCGTCTCTGTTACTTACAAGCTCATCAAGGCCTTCGGTCTAACATACTGCCTTAAAGATCCACAAACCTACTTCTTCTTCTTTATCACCATCATCAATGCCCTCCCTAACGGTGCCAACACGACATTCTCGAAGCTCATCTGGAAGTCTTTCGGCTTCACGCCTCTGGAGACACTGCTTAAAGGCTCTACCCCTTACTACTGCGTCAGCATCTGCTGGTTCTTGGTGGTCGGATATGTGACCTTGAAGAAGCCTAATATTCGATGTGAGTTCCCCTATCCTAGTAGCATTGCTGACTCTGATCTAATAACTTCAGTCCTCATGATGATGTTCTCTCTTATCCCGGCCTTTTCCGGAATGATGGCCCTCGCCTTTTTGCCCCAGGACAGCATGAAATGGACTAGATGGGGCATGTATATTCTGCAAGTCTTTGGATCACTCCCTGGGCTCAGTAAGTCTC
Source organism: Fusarium oxysporum f. sp. lycopersici 4287 (assembly GCF_000149955.1). Classification (NCBI taxonomy): domain Eukaryota; kingdom Fungi; phylum Ascomycota; class Sordariomycetes; order Hypocreales; family Nectriaceae; genus Fusarium; species Fusarium oxysporum. Next base: position 1,448,641 of record NC_030996.1, on the reverse strand, counting down.
ACAATATGACTAGGCTCCATCAGCTAACTTGCTGTGCTAGTGATCTGGACGTTTCTTCCTTCGAACGTTGCTGGTCGGACCAAGAAGACTGTCACCGCTACTACAATCTTCGTCGCATATTGTGTTGGTAATGCAGTTGGTGCACAGATGTTTGTTGCCTCTGACGCTCCGAAATATATCAGGGGTCTGACCGCCTGCGCCATCCTCTACTGCGTCGAGTTCTTGAGCATGGCTTCATGGAGATTCTACTGTAAGCAGATCGCTCATTTTTGGGTTTTCCTACTGACACGTCGTGCTAGATATCTGGGAGAACCGACGCCGTGCCAAGATGATTCGTGAGCAAGGTATCTCGGAGGAGGAGAGCGAACGGCTGGGCAGGCTTAACGCTGAGGCTGATATGACTGACTGGGAGAACATTCACTTCAAGTACAAGTATTAAAACTTGTAATACTTCACCATGTATGCAAACGAAAGGGATTGGAGTTTGAAGGAATCAGACAAGGCAAAGAATGCAAGTAGTTGCCAAGATAATGTGTATGTATACACCCAGACATGAAGCTTACCACCACGAGATAATTATCAAGAGACTCTGTATCAAGTCAAATCATCCTGGTCCGTGAATCTATACTCAAGCATCTTGTAACCGTATAGTAACAAATGGGGAGCTGGCACAACGGTAGCGCGTCAGATTCTAGCTTAAGCATAGATATTCCTGAAGGTTCCTGAAAAATCCGGTGTCCCTCATATTTTTAACCCCTTTCGAGCGAACTTAATGTGATTTTGACTGAGTTTTAATGCAGCCACGTGTAACTTCGTTAGTGGCCACGTCTGAGGGATTCAAATACGGTTGCTGATTAAGTCATCACAAAAGCTTCTTATTATGTTTAAGTTGGGAGACTCATCTTTGTTGAGGCTACGTACATATTGCCTTTTAAAACGGTGAGTTGACTTGATGTATCTCGTGGAACTATTAATCAATTAACCTCATAACCGTATTATAGATAATGCCAGAACCTTCTTCACTTAGAGATAATAATACCATAGCTCGGCCAATTTCTCCAAGTCGGAGAGGAATTTATCACCTGATGTGAAAAGGCTTGAGAACAAGCAGAGTAACAATCAGCACAAAGTGGACTTCATACCTTCTGGGCATATATCTTAAATGACCATCTTGTTCTCCGACACATTCTAATCATTTAAGTTGTTTCATTCTTCGCTGCCACTAAAAATCCTGCCAATATCTATCAGCTCTTCCCAACGATCATCCTTCTGAACCCTGATTATGCCTTCAGGGGTTATGACTTTGATGTCATCAACCAATTGAGTACCATAGTCATACGCGTTGTCTCCTTTCACAAAAGCACACAGGACCTGAATCCAATCCTGCATTAGTTTCCTTTCGACCTCCGCTGGGCCATGCGTTATTGTGAAGCTTTCATGTCAGTAAAACAACCACACAGCCAATAGGGTCAGTGAACTCACTTCCAGAATGGCTTATCCATAGCATGGGCCACCCCGAATGACTTGGGCGCCACTTTCTCGTCTATGAAGGAGAGGCGGTAGGCTATTTGGTAACGCCAGATGTCGTGGATATTCACTCCATTTGCTGACAAACTCTGAACAAGAGATCTTGATGGAGCTCTGACCTGACCGTCAGATATAATGTTGCCTAACGTCAGTTTAGTTGGAGTGCCTGGTGATCAAAGTGACGGATTGCCTACCAAACACTCTTTTCCAGTCTTCTAAATATTCAGAAGCTGGAGCGCCATAGCGTTTTATCACTCGTTCAGAGACTTGAGGCGAGTAGTAGTTCATGACTTGCATCTTTAGTGCATCAAGACTGGGTTCAGTAGGACTGTTGTAAACCGAGTAAAGCGTCTCTTCGTTGGCGACTTCGCCGATCAAGATCTTATAACCTCTGGACTTGAACTCGTGGGCAAAGTCTTGGCTCCTAAGATACTCCATCACGTTTGAGTGAATAAACAGATGGTCAGTTACAGGTCTGAATGTGTGGTGCTCCAGTTTGGGGATAGCTTCAACAAGATCTTGCGTTGTGACCTGCCGAAGACGAGCAAGTTTCTCCTTCGCAGAATCCTCCTCGTCAATGTTAAATAATCGGCAGACTTCTTCAAACTGGGGCTTGGTTTCTTGGAGTGACTTTGGCTGTGCAGGAATGGCGTTTGAGTTCATGAAAACCCGGCGATACAAAGATGTTTTAGGTCCTGGCTTCCGAAATTCGTACAACATCTGAGCCTCAACGCTGTATGCACCAGCGCTTCGACCAGCCAGAGTAATATTGTTTAGATCTCCCCCGAACAGAGAAATATTTTCCTTCACCCATTCAGCTGCCATTCGCTGGTCCCAAAGGCCAAAATTTCCTGCTGAATCACCCTGGCTTTCTTCGAGAAGGGCCTCTCCAGCGAGGAAGCCAAAGATGTTCAGTCGATAGCCTATAGCTACTACAATAGCATTAAGGCCGCCGGTAGAGATGAGTTCCGTTGGGTCCATGCCTGGGTCTTGCGAGGGGTCGCCCATCTGGAACCAGCCGCCATGCAACCATAGCATGACAGGCCATTTTGAGGTCTTCTCGTCACCGACGGGCGTCCAGATGTTCATGAATAAGCAGTCTTCGCTATAGATACCGTCACCTCCTTCGGCCTTTCCAACATGGAATGTCTTTTGTGGACATATGGCCTTGAACTGAGTCGCATCGAAGGGACCATCTTTACCGTTTGCATAAGTGTACGAAGACGGTAGAGGCCTCGGCTTGCGCCAACGGTAGTTGCCGGTTGGTGGAAGCGCATACGGAATGCCAGCATATCTTCGAGATTTCTGATCAAACTGAATACCACGAATTTTGCCTTTGTCACCAAGGTTCAGGTCATAGGCCTTTTCGTCGTATGAAATGGTGTTTCCCATGTTGACGGATTAGGCTTGTCGCTTGAGATTCTTTCGTCTGGGCGTCAATCGGGAGGTAGGCTAGATTTGGAGAAGCCTACGATTCATAGTTTCTGTTCTGGCATGCTCCGCTTCCGAGATCCGCCCGGCTTCGGCCGCATTTGCCTATCTTGCCATCAACTCCACAGTTGATCGGATCTCCGCCCGATATTAACGGATGACCTTTGGCTCTATTAGACACTCTTGTTTCAGCCCATTCTTGAATGATACAACTCACTCCAACTTGGGGCATCATAGAACTAAGAGTTCGCTCACAACAAGTCTTGTCTTTCATTTACAACGACAATGGGTAGCATTAACCACAAACATCTCCCAATTGACCTTTCTCACCACATCAATGTGAAGAGCAAAGCGCGGCATCCGTCGCCTCTCAAAGATATTATTCGATTTATGGGCAAGAAAGGGATGATCAGTCTAGCGGGAGGTAACTGCCAATCGATCATCGGCTAGCCAACTTCTTGAGCTCATAATATTCTAGGTCTTCCTCACCCATCTCTGTTCCCAGTGGAGAGAGCGATATTCGAGTGTCAGCCACCTCATATTGAACCTTCAATTGAAACTGGGCTGGTCAGCCTTGATCTTGGACGCGGCGCAAATAGTGGCAAGTTGGACCTGACACAGTTTTTACAATATGGTAAGCCTTTTAGCAACACAACAGCATCATATCCTTCTTTCTAACCATTTGAAGGCTCCGGTGCTGGCAACCAGAAGCTCCTGAACCTAGCACGAGAGCTTACTGAACGGATGCATGCTCCTCCTTGCGAACACGAATATCTCCTGCACCCTGGAAACACAAATGCGTGGTCCAAAGTCGTTGGCCTTCTTTGTGAGAACAATGACTATGTGATAGTTGACGAGTTCACTTATCCATCGGCACAGGCTTTGTGGATTCCATTGGCTATCAAAGCAACGCCTGTCTCAGCCGATGAACAAGGAATGTCTGCCACAGGACTGCGAAAGATGCTGACAACCTGGGATGAAACGTCTATGGGTCAAAAGCGACCTCGGCTGTAGGTCAATATGAGCAAACTTTGAACAATACTGACAGTTACCTACAGTCTCTACCTTGTCCCCGTAGGCTCGAACCCAACAGGCGTCACAATCTCAGCTCAGCGGCGACGGGAGATCTACGCAGTCTGTGTCGAATTCGGTGGGTAAACGGTTCAAAAGATCTGTCCTCGATTTTACTAACCCTTTAGATATCATACTTGTCGAAGACGACCCATACTATTGCCTTCAGTTCCCAAAGTCCACCATCAAGGAGCAAACCTTCACGCCTGTATCATCTAACAAGTTTCTCGAATCGTTGATACCCTCTTTTCTCTCGATGGATACTCAAGGACGTGTCATCCGTCTTGAGTCATTTTCCAAAACTCTCTTCCCAGGCCTGCGGCTGGGATTCTTTGTGGCCAACTCAGTATTTACGGAGAGGCTACTACGGGTTACTGAAGTTGAGACTCAAGACCCAGCTGGACTGAGTCAAGCATTGACTTTGGCACTCTTCCAAAACTGGGGCATTGATGGATATTTAACATGGCTTCAGAGCCTTCAGTTTCAGTACAGAACCAGACGAGATTGGCTTATCACAGCCTTCAAAGATTCCTTCACAGTTGTTCCGGCGACCAAGTCACCAGTGCCTAAGGCTCAAGGCAATGTTGCTTGCATCTCAGACTCAAATGGTAGGCTGCTACCTGTCTTCAGTTATATCGAACCCGAAGCAGGGATGTTTGTCTGGTCAAAGTTCTACTTCCATGGGGTCTGTCGGTTCACTGAACTTCGGGATGTAAAGGTTGAAGACCCAGAACAGGCTTTCGCCACCGAACTTTGGGAAGCCATGGCGGGTGAACTAGTGCTTCTTACTCCTGGGTCTTACTACCACGCTTGGCAAGGCCTCGACAAGACTTCCACCGCAGCTAGAGGGGCAGATCCAGAGTCTGCATTTTTCCGGTTCTCGTTTGCAAGTCCATCTGTAATATTGGCTTCCTCATTTTTGCAGAATGTGTATGCTAACTTATGTACAGAAAGAACAGATTGAAGAGGGAGTCAGACGGGTGAGAAACGTTGTAGGGAAATTTTGGGATGTTTCTGTATAGGACCTGTGTCGCATTTATCCGGCATCTTGACATTCAGTCCATGCTATCTATGCACCCCTCTCGAGGGGCGATCAAACAAATGTTCCCCAAAAGTTCTCAAAGAACCCCTCGGATAAGTCCAGATTACCCAGATCGAGATCAGGATTCTGGAATAATGTCTGAAAATCCATGTTCATTTGTTGTCCCTCTTGGTTGTCCTGAAAAGTCCTTAGTACCTCCTCAATGATGATCTTCCCCCTGGTGGCACCAGACCAGGTCACCTCCAAGTCTCCTAGAAGCTGAATGCAGAGATGTAAGTCGGTATCTTCCCGTATGCTCTCCGGGTTCGTCATTCGTAACCTGTCAAGATCTTTGTCAGCAATGTATGCTGCCTTCTTTCTAGTGTACCTACAGGACAAGGCCAGATATAGTGAGGTAGTTCACGCATAATGCTAGATAGTGGGAAGGTGGTACAAAGTCTCTCATATGCCTCGAATTATTAATGCAACTCCTGGCAGCGGTTACACAATTCTCTACGGTTTGTCGCTGGCTGAATGAATGCTTTCTACGGGCAAAAGTCCTGGAATTAGCGTGTCAGTGCTCTCTTCTTTTAATCCAGAGAATTGTTAAAGCTTACTGGTATAGAGCAACGAGTGTTCCATCGTGTATGATCAAGCTTTGGACAGACAGCTCAGACTTGGATCCTGCACTCATAATGCTGGCAGAATGGCTTATGATTAGCAGACGCTCAAAAAGGTCGAATGGTCACACTACCTCTCGGATGATTTTAGGTGTTCTGGATGGTCTTTGAGCCAGATGTCTAATGACTTCTCTTGCCCTAGCGCTAGGTCCATGACCCTCTTTTGCCCAACCTTAGTTCCAAGGTCGCGTATCTCGGTGGGCGATTGGATACTTTGCACTTCACCAGATACCTTGCAAAGCCCTATTAGATCTAAAAAGCCTGATACAGCTGATCGTGGGTTCAGGTCATGGTCTAAAGTTCCCTCCAGACTGTATAGTGTATCCACTTCCTCGTCTCCAAGTGGGAGCGGCAAGGCACAGCAGCAGTCGCTATCATTTGCGGCCATTGGTCTTCCAAGACATATAGAAACAATCCTACGGCGATTAGTAGACAAGATAGCAGCTGATGCATGGACATACCTATCGAGGCAGTAGATGCTCCACCAGATCCTTCTGGAAAGTTCAACCTCAATTGAATCTGCTGGACTCCGTGGTGAGGCCGTGGCTGACGGTGTCTATTTCTTGTCAGTCGACTTATTTAATATTAAGAGCCCTCCTCACTGACTACTTCCAGATGCATTCCCAATTCTTGACAAGCCCTTACGGCTTGCCCAGCAAAATGCCAGCTTGTTGATAGAGTATTCCAACCAGCGCAGCACATCGAGATCAACCCTAGACACTGGGTTCGGGACTTTGTAGCTTGTCCAGTTGTAGCGAAATGCAAGAGAAGAGCTCTCTCATAGAACTCAAGTCCAGGAAAGGATGAGTGATTCCCGTCAGGGGCGGTCAAATTTGATGCGCAAGCACAAACCGCAAAGAAGACTGAAAGGAATCCACTATCTTGTATAGAACCTCTTTGTGATGTGTATAGACTCTTGTAGCTTTCGGTGAAATGCGGCTTGTAAAGCACAGGAAAGGTATAGTGGTAATGCTCAAAATATAGGCCAACTAGCATATCAGCCATGTACTTTGGTGGTAGATTCATGTCCTCGGCCTTGGGGAGGTAAGGTAGGTCGCGCCATCTTAGACCATGAATAAAAAAAGGAAGCTCAGGCTGTGGCTTTCTTATCATCTGAGTCGTGTCCTGTTGGCTTGCGGTGGAGAAAGGGGAATTATCGGAGCTCTGGCATGGTGCAAGAGTCAAACTGTCAATCGCCTGCAACAGAAATTCGTTATTCGCGCCGCCGATGAACCTACTCCAATCAGCACACCGAACAAGCAGAGCTTTGGAGGTCAAACCTTAGACCGCCATAGGAGTCGTGAACTAAGGATCCAAATGCTTGAGTCCCGGACTCTCCTTGATGATTCACTTGCTCCTGAATTTTGTCGGTATCCTGCTCCTCGGTATCTCTTGGCCGTGATTGAGAGGCATCATTATTTCCGAGGCTAGCAATGCTGCTGGCTGCTGTTGACATATCGTCCTGTTGAGGTTGCAAACTTTGATCGGGCAACACAGGTGGAGATTGGTGGGAACACGTGTTAGTACACTCTCCCTGTGGTAGTTTGTCGATTGCTTTTGTTAGTTGTGCTGCTACAACCTGCAACTTCTGACAAATCTCATCAAGCTCCCGATAACGAGCTTCATACATGGCTGCATAACTACAAGACGTCAACATTGATCCATGATTAGATATGGCACCAGGTCAGAGACTTGCGACTGTGAGATGCATTGTCATTGCTGCCAGGATACTCGCATGCAAGGTCGCGGGAGTCGCAATTATGACAAGGGTTATTTCCGTCACACTTGATCTACTGCAGGGTAAGATAGTGTACCGTAAACAAATGGGTCATTCAAGACAGACCTTTTTCCTTCGACAGGTCACGCACGCCTGCCAGACTCGTGATGTAATGACGTCGTGTGAGCTCATGATCCTGATAAGGATCTTGATAATGCTGGATGCTGTAAATGTGATTTGTTCATCAAAGAGTAACTGGACAAATGAACGACGTTATTGAGGGTTTAGAAGCAATACTCGGAGATGAAAGGGCGCGACAAATGGCCAGCGATATCGGAATCACTTCTGTTGGCCGAACCAGGAAGCTTATCTCCATTCCTAACGTTATCCCCATCACGAATGAGGAGACTGTTAATAGTGCCAATCTCTTGAACGCGGGGTTGACCCACTCCGGACCGAGCTCCGGCCGAACCATATCATGTAAGCCATCATATCAACTTTGGCCAGTTGACCGATCTACTATTGACTACTCTATTATAGAGATAACACACACTATGGCTTATCAAAATGCCTCCCCTGTCGTCAATGCCTCCGGGAAAACACGCCTCCAGGAATCCTTAGAGCGAGCTAGAGATCGTCTAGGTCCAAGCCTGGGACAATGGCTTGCTCTACCGGGACATGCTCTCGCCAAAACCATTGCGCCTCTTGGTGAAGATGTTAGTTAGCCCACTCACCATCACTCGAAATGCGACTGATTTGGATAGTGGGTTCTCATTGACTGTGAGCATGGTCACATCGACGATTATAACATGTACCTTCAAATCAGTGCCATATCATCAAGTGGCGTGTCACCTGTCGTCAGAATTCCGGCCGGTGAACCTTGGATGGTGAAGCGAGCACTAGATGCAGGTGCCCATGCGATCATGGTGCCGATGTGCGAGACAAAGGAGCAGGCGATGCAGATCGTTGAATCGGCCAAATACCCCTCAAAGAGTTACCCGAATGGTTTCCGAGGCACTGGAGCCATGTTTGCCCCAGCTGCTTTCAATTTGACCGGCCGTGAGTATTTGCTCAACGCAAATAGCAATGTGATGATATTCGTCCAAATCGAGTCTCGCAAGGGCGTGGAAAATGTTGAAGAGATTGCCAAGGTCGATGGTATTGGTATGTCGCTCTCCACGCTGGACTTCATCACAGGTTTACTGATGCTGCTGTAATAGATATGCTTTTTATCGGGCCAAATGACCTTGCGTCTTCTCTAGGCTATGTTGCTTTCGATCATGCAACAACACCGGAAGTGCAACAGGCGACTCAACGGATTCTAGACGCAACTTTGGCCGCTGGAAAGTATGCAGGACATTTTGCTCTTGATGCAGCAACTGGTAGGTGACAGCGCCCAAGCTCTCTGAAAGACTGTATCTGGTATGCTAACTGTTGAGTAGCTGCTCAACGATATGAACAAGGCTTCCACTTTGTTAACTGTGGTGCGGATATTGTGGCATTGACATCTCAGATGTCAGCCGAGATACGGAAGGTGAAGGATCTAACGACAAAGAACTTGGCCTATAATGCCGCAAATGGAAGCGGATCGGAAAATGGCGTGAAAAGGTTGGACGGGAGGGGAAATGGTAGTGTGGATGCCGTGAAGCTCTACTAGTAGATTAGAGATACAGCATGCGTAATAGGCTGTCGCGAACCCTGAGGAAAAGTTCAGCTCGGATCTCCATTCCATTAAGAGATGTATAGCTACGATTTATACTCCATAATGAACATATGGAACCCATTGCGGCAATCTAGAGACATTTTCATCATCATCATCCAGGCTTCAATGCCACGAGGATCCGACGCCGTTCCTCTCTCGTCATGCAGAATGGATCTTGCCTTCCTCTTACGACCACGAGTCGGAGTCTGTTCTCTGAACCATTGATCTCGCCGCTCTAATGTCGCTTTATGTAAGCCTCGACATACTGACTCATCTGCCGAGTCACCTCGCTGAAAAGCTTCATAGGTGATCCTTGCCATATGAACGCTGATATCGTCACCAACCTCCCAAAGAGTACCGATGACATGACGAAATCCAGCTAGTTGAAAGGCACTGATGAGATGAATGCTTTCATCAAGGAACTTCTCGTGGGCAATCTGTCCAGTGCCGCATGCCGAGAGGTATGCAAGGAATGGTGAATATTGCTGGATGTTAGTTTCCAGAAGGGTTGAAACAGTTAGAGGTTCATCTTGTAACAGAAGGCTGCTTTGGGAAGGGTCGCGCAGGTTGGTGGCGCCGTGGTCGGCGAAGTGGAAGACCTTACACTCTGGAAACTGCGAAACAATGTCTTCTTTAATACCTTTGGGTTCAACTACCTCAAATCCTTTGGACTCGCAGATGGGACATAATTGAGTGATTTCTCTGCCTGCTGAAGGGAGTGTACTGTACCCTGGTGTTCGCTCCATGGATATAAGCACAGCCCGCTCGTTGCCCAAGGGAAATGGGTTTAGACCTGCACGACTCCGAGTCCGGATAATGGCTCTGACAGACGAGCTATACGATGACATAGCTCTGTCGATCACGGTGTCTCGCGCTCCTTTATAATGTCGGCCAGCTGCATGGAGAGGGTATATGCTCAATACGCCTGTTGGGATCCACCAAATCCGTGGCAGGCGTTCTTCAGGAGAAACTTCGTTGATTCCTAGTGCACCAAGGACGGGTTCAGCAATAGTATGCCACAGCCACTCGAGTGTCTTTGGACTTGAAGTATGGCCCTGTTGGGTATTGGACCTTATATCTAGGATTGTAAGCTGAGGCAAAGGAATGCTGCGAATCTGGTCGCTCTCCACGATAATTGCGTCACGACGGAACTCGCTGGTATTGATAACAATAATTGCTCCAGGAATTGCAGTATTCTTGATGCTGGATTCGCTTGGCGCAGAGAGAAATTTTTCAAATCCGGGCCTTTGGCGGATGGCGTCGAGTAGTCTATGAAGCTCGCCGAGGTCATGGTTCATTCCGGCATGCCGGCCTGATGATGAAGGCCTGTGGATCTCACCACTGGAATAACCGACAGCTCAAGAAGCACTGATTTGACCTTGGAATCGGTTTAGATTCTCAGCGAGTTCGGGCTGCTCAGTCCGAAGATCCAGGCATTCCATCCGTGATTCTTCAACGGAAGCTGCCATCAATCCCCGTCCTTGTTCAAGAAACCGCAATGCAGCAAGTGCTCCTCTGTTCGCCGAGAGTGCCACAGCTGCTGAATCAGATGATAAGCCATAGACTTGGACCAGTGCACCTTGCTTATCAGCATTGCTCGTAGTCTGTGCGATGAGATGAGGAACAAGATCCATCGCAGTTTTGACAGCTTCATAAGCCTTGTCCCAGTCAGGTACTGCCGCGTAGTATTGGACAAGTTATTTTCCTGCGCGAATGCGAGAATCATCGTAAGCGCTAGGACTATGTAAGGCAGAATCTAAGTCTGCAATAGCGGCATCGAGATGTTCTTTTTCTTTCGTCTGCCAGAACAAATTACCATAACGACCGCCTTGGTTAACCAGCCTGTTAGCACGTTCCGGGTGGCTTTCTTCTGTGGCATCCAGTGCTTTTTGTCCATAATTGATAGCTTCGTGCAAATGGCTCGACACTCCAGTTTTCTTGGACATGTCACTCAACTGCACTGCCAGGGTGTTAAGACAAGCAGCTCTATTCGCATGATCTTTCGGTGTCAAGTCGACAGCCAGCCGCCCAAGTCTCAGCGCCTCTTCAAGGTCCTCCAAATTTTGTGTCAGTTTGTATTTCGTAGTGAGAAGGGTTGCAAGGTTGTGAAATGTAGCAAATATGTCGGGGTGATTCTTATGGGCGGCCTCTACAGCCTTTCTCTGCACACTGATTGCCTCCTCAAGAACGTCTGGATCATCTGTTCTGAAGTATTCGTGCTTCAAGATGATTGCTAGGTTGGAAAGGTGTTTTGACTTGCTATCGTCGTCGGGGCTCAGTTTACAAGCCTTTCGTCCGACTTGTATCGCTTGTCTCAAATCACCCACGGTTCCGATCCTTCTATATCTTCGACTGAGCTGAATGCCAAAGTTGCTGAGACATTTGTGTCTGTCCAAGTACAACTCATCGTCTTCGATACGATCGCAGACCATTTCGAATATGTGGATAGACTCTTCGAGATCTCTGATGCTTCCTGTCCTGAGGTATCGATCACCGAGGAAGTTAGCATAATTGCTCAGCTGAGCCATGCGCTCCAGACTATCTTCTTCAGTGACTTCAATAGCCTGCTTCACAACTTCGATGGCTTCTTCGAGATCGTTTTGGTCTCCATGTGTTTCGTATCTTTCGCTTAGTGCTAGCCAAAGGTTACCGAGTCTCTCGAGAAGCTGGGGCGAGTTTTCATCCGTCTGTGCTATGACATCATGACATATTTGAATTGCTTCGTCGAGATCTTCCTTTTTTTCCAAAGATTTGGTGTCAGGCTGTAAGAGGAGCAGCCAGGTTGGCTAGAAAAAGAACACGCTTCGGATTGCTGATTGGTGTTACCTCCACAGCTTCTCGTTGGACTGCAATGTTTTCGTCGATAACTCCTAGCTCTCGCGTCTGCATGAAGAGCAACCCTAGCTTTGTGGATAGCTGATCAAGAATTGTTCCTCGGTGTGGATAAGTTTCTGAAAGAGCTGCAATCGCGTCTCGCGAAGCTTTAATGGAGTCTTGAAGTCCTTCACCATTTTGTGGATCACTTCTTGGGTATTTCTCGTGCCAGTAGACAGAGAGGTTGATCAGACGTGGAGTTCGCTGTGGGTGACTTTCTGGCGTGAGATCAATAGCCTTGATTGCCATGCTGATAGCCTTGTCAAGGTCAGCTATCAATCCGACTCTTCGGTATCGGTGAAGCGTCGATGAGCGACTTCGGACATCTGATTTGGTAATTCAGGATCGCTATCAGAAATGGCTTCGAGGATTGCCTCCTCGACCGTGATTCCTTCAGGATTCAACATGATAGGCGATAAGGTAGATGAGTCTGCGGCTACAACTGCGTGTTTATACAGGTAACGAGAAAGATAGAAGCAAACAATTAGGTAGTAGGATTGGGAAGAGACAACTAGTACGTTGAGTTTGAGCTTATCTATTACATGATTACTACCCCGCTTGAATACATGCAAGGTAAGATCGGGCTGAAAACGGCATGCTGCGTGTGTACGGTCGCCTCTTCGGAGCTGGAGCCTATAAGGAGTCAGACAGCCTCTTTGAGCTCTTAGTGAGCGTTGTTTGCTGGCGAGGCTATGTGCGAAGATGAATGATAGAACAATATAGGTATTACGAGGGACTTCAATAGTCAATTAATAGGCGATTTTGCTCTGTGGTATGATACTGACAGGCACGATTTCAACTGCATGTTGGCTTTGTCGCATCACAAATTTTGGCTCTGACTCCATGAGAGACTTCAAAAATTATGATGGTGTACAAAGTCTACTGGGACATACTGAGTAACAACCACAGCTACTCTAGGGTTGCCAACACAGGCCAGTTATATTGATGAGACGTTGCTGGGGAGGCTAATTTGTAGGGCGTCAGAGGAATCAGTGGCAATATTGCAAATAGCTTGGTTGACCTTACTCCAGAATACTTACCAAGCCTTGATCACAAAAGGACTTGTGAATATCCGTGAGCCTTGTGAAATTCGGAAGAAAGGCAAAAGGCGAGAGCTTCAAGTGCAGTGAGACATTCAGTAAAGTTGATGGAACTGTTGCTGGGAGTGCTTATCTTCAGCCTTCAGCTAAGGACGCTTATTGGCCCGTAAGTGAGTCCCCCTCTTGCAGTTAGCGGTGGATGAAACTCGGGCTCTTCGCAATGGAACACTCAACTTCGGAGAACCCGATATCGTATCATGCAGGACCTCGTCATTCCATGTCCTTGAGTTGGTAGTCTTATGTTACACTGCAATGCAAATTCCAGGTATTTGAAATACCAAAATTTCTGTACTTGTCGCATTTTTTGCCTGGAGCGGTGTTGTTCCGCTTCCTCGTTGCACCGTGACATAGATGGCGTTCATGGAATGTCATTGCATGTTGGTTCAGCCCGCAACGCAGCCATTAATTATTGCCGCGTATCACCACAGCCCTAGCCTAGCCTCCTCCACCGGCCCTGAAATTCTTCGAAATACTGTGCTTCCCCCCGTCACTATTTTTCACTGCTGTATACGATAATTCTTGACTTGGCCTTCAATCCGCTCAGGGTCACGTTTTTTAATTGACCCCTAGTATTTCTGGTCTTAAACACTGTAAACAGCATCTAGCAAATTTTATAATATTAGTTACGAAGCTCGCCGAGATGTTTGTAGTCTAAACTTGTCAGGTAGATGCCCCTAACGATGGATCAATTATAAGGCAGCTCGGCGAAGTATCGCGGGCAGCAATAACAGAAGGACGATTTGGGCTTGACACCACAATGTCCATCCCTTATCAGGTTGAACGCATGTCAGATGCGAAAGCTGCTGAGAATCAGGGTCATGGGCCAGCGGATATTTTTGGCCGACACCGTCACCAAAACAGGCAAGCCACTGAGTCTGTTTTGAACCCTGGCACGGCACTTGCGGCTCACCATACAGACGGCTCGCAGCGGAACGCAGCGCTTCAATGCTACTTTGTATGAGCACGGCCAATATAATAGAATCAAATGTTGCATTCCGCTTCCTCTTGGAGGGTTCTAATTCCGCACCATCCATGATGATGCGGCATAAGCAGCCATGGTGTACATAACGACCATCTTCAATGCTTCTCGTCCGAAGGGCGGTTGCAACGGCATCAGCCCTTGACACAACGGCATCCTTGATTATGAGGTCCCAGTATAAATATGTCTGCTTGGCCCCTCAGAAATAACAGAACAGCACATCATCCGCAACAATCTTCTTACTCAATACTTTCTATCCAAGCTAGAAATCCACTGCATCATCCACCATGTCTCAGATCAAAGTTGGTGACTACCTCTTCCGCCGTCTTCACGAGCTCGGCATCCGCTCAGTCTTTGGCGTTCCAGGAGACTACGAACTTGCCCTCCTGGATCTCATCACAGACAACGACCTCGTCTGGAAGGGTAACCCTAATGAACTCATCTCTTCTTACGCTGCAGATGGCTATGCTCGTGTCCGTGGCGCGGGAGCCTTTGTCACCACCTTCGGTCCTGGTGAACTATCCGCGTATTGTGGTATGGCTGGCCACTACGCGGAATTTGTTCCTGTTGTGCATATCGTTGGCTACCCAACTGTCGATGCTGTCCGCAACAAGAGAATCATGCATCACAGTCTTGGAAACGGGAAGTTCGACATGTATGAGAACATGGCTAAGAACATCACCGCTGCAACTGTCGTGATCAACTATGCACCTACTGCGCCCCGAGAGATCGATGAAGCGCTTACTGTTATGATGCGTGAGAGCAGGCCCGTCTATATCGGGCTCAGCGTCGATATTGCGTACGAAATGATTGATGCCGAGGGGCTCAACGTCCCAATTCCTACCGAGCTGCACCCAAACGATTCAGCTCTCGAGGGGATTGTTGTTGAAAAGATCAGAAAGCTGATGGAGAGATCGAACAACCCAGCTGTTATTGTTGATGGAGGCAAGTTCTAAGGTCCCAGTTGCACAACCAACCTCACTAACTATCTTAGGTGCTGTGCGCAACGGTGTACTTGAAGAATCGCATGAGCTGATCAAGTTGACCAACCTCCCAACCTTTACTACCGCGATGGGCAAAGGGGGCCTTGATGAATCCATTCCCCAGTTCGCAGGTGTCCACTCCGGGGCTGGCACTCTGCCCGCCGTGAAAGAGGCGCTTGAATCTGTTGACACAGTCATCTGGATCGGCAACTATCCTTCTGATTTCAACACGGGCGAGTTTACGACTGTTGTAAACAAGGATGCCATTGTTATTGACCTCCAACGTTTCGCGGTTTCGACTGGCAAGATCCAGTACCCGGTCTCAATGAAGCATGTGTGTATAGCTTACAGTCACTTTTGGCAAAGCCAGCTGACTCTCTCAGATTCTGCAACGCCTCGTCAATTCTCTTCGTTCGAACCCGATTTCCATGGCTTCACGACACATAACTTGGAATCCATATCCAAAGTTCAACTTTCAGGCCAGCGACGACCTGAAGCAAGATTTCCTCTGGGGTGTAGGTCACGCCGATGCATCTTCTAGTGAAGGCTGATACTTACGGAAACAGAAACTCAGCTCCTTTTTCCGCCCCGGTGATGTTATCATTGGTGAGACCGGTACCTCCGCTTTCGGCCTGTGCGATACCAAACTCCCCAGCGGAGTGATGATGTTCAACCAAACCGTATATGGCAGTATTGGGTATGCTACTGGTGCCATTGTTGGAGTTGGTCAGGCTATCAAGGAAAGCGAAGGGAAGTGGAAGAGGCCTGTCCTCGTCACTGGAGAAGGCTCTATGCACCTCACTATTCGGGCACTGGCAGATATGCTGCGGTGGGACCTCAAGCCAATCATGTAAGCATCCTCTTCTCATTTCTGGCGGCAATCTTTAGCGTTTGCTAACATGATCCAGATTCGTGCTCAACAATGGCGGATACACAGTCGAGCGTCTCATTCACGGCAAGGAAGCCTTTTATAATGAGGTCGCAGTTCTGGACTATTCCATGCTCGGCAGGACTTTCGGACCAGCATTCGAATCCAAGTACCACGGTCCTATCAAGACTTGCGGAGAGCTATCGTCACTCCTTCGAGACCCCAACTTTGGCAATGTAGGCTGCATTGAGGTAAGACTTCACCCTATTTCACCTTGATGGAGAGACGTTGCTGATGAAATGCAGTTGGTCGAACTCATCTTACCTCCTCTCGACGCACCTTCTGCTGTCATCAAGACTGGTGCCGCGATCGATGCATTCAACAAAGCCAAGGCTGAGCAGGGGCCCAGCGGTATCCAAGGTGCTTGATGTTTGATCCTATCGCGGCATGAGTGCTCAAGATGGAAATTATATTGAATTTCAAATCCCTTGCTCTGATCACTAGTTCACATCAGCCAATGTTCAATACATACTTGAAAGCCTTGACCCCATCGACAGTAATGAATTTGAGGTGACGTCATTAGCTCTGTAGGCGCGCCCTACAATTGACCGCATCCACATTTTGTACTCCACCATCCATCGAAATACAAAACTCTGAGAAGACGTCCGCTCTGTTGCATTGGAATATTTCAAGTAAACATTCTGTCTAATTGCCAAAACTGTCGGGGTAGCTCTCAAGTGCGCAGCCATGTCGCTAATGGCCAACGATCCTGGCGAGCTCTCTCTGAGCAAGCTCCTCTCAACTCTCACCCATACGGTCCATCCAACCACTTACGTCTTCGCCACGTTCACTGACACCTCCAATCTACCACCCCTGTCCGAAACGCAGATGATCTTCAAGGAGTCCGAGGGAGTCACTGTCATTGTCAGCAAGGACTACGCAGAGTCACACAAGATCGATTACTTCTTCCCTTGCAAAATGATCAGTCTCAACGTCACCTCGAGCTTGGAAGCTGTCGGATTCATGGCGGTTATCGCGACGAGACTGGCAGCCAAGGGCATTGGTTGTAACCCTGTTAGTGGTTTCTATCATGATCATATCTTTGTGCCTCTTGGTCGGGAGGAGGAGTCATCGGAAGTGTTGGTGCGATTAGCGGCGGAGAAGAGGGAGGAGACTGAGAAGGCATAAGAACAAGAGCCATGGAGGAACAATTATCAGTCTTGGGGGATCCTTCGATGTAAAAGGATAAGATCATGAGAGTCTATCTATGTCCAGTAAGCTACTGCCTCCCAGCAGCCAGAGCTAAATTACCGAGACATCACTTCAAAAGCCACTTGATGCTTTCAACAAGATCTACAGCTGCTTTCTTCCCTTGACTTAAATGCGCGAAGGCACCCCAAAAGATATGAGGCATGCCAGGATAAATATCCAACCGCGTCTCGATTCCATTATCCTCGCGCAAGACTTGCTCGTAGATCAGAGCCTCGTCGCGAAGTACATCCATTCCACAAACCTGGAAATATGTCCTAGGTAAGTCGTGGTGACCCGTTGGCCAGATGAACGGAACAAAGAGATGCGAGGATATATCCCCAGCTGCAGAGTCGTGGAAAACCTTGTCCAGAGCTGGGGTGAGAATAGGATCGTCCTTACACTCAGCTTGGGTCCGAGAAAGATAAAGGTCCTTGTACGTCTCAGGCAGTGCATCTTCCTTCTCTGGTGGCAGTACCATTGGAGCGAGCAGAAAAACGCCAGTTATCGCAGGAGTCAGCTTCTCATCTCGGGCCAGATGGCTGGCTATCGCAGCCATGTTTCCTCCAGCTGATGAACCACCAATGATGAAACCCTTCGACAGTGAAACCCTCAGCTCGGGCTCAGCGTTCGTAGCAATCCATTTCAAGCTGTCCCAGACATCGTTTATGCTAGCTGGAAACGGGTCTTCAGGTCCTTGCCGATAGGAAGGCGCCAAACAAACAACCCCCAGCTTTTGTACAATATCACGACACGAGCGCTCAGCATCTTCTGGAGATCCGATAGTCCACCCGCCACCATGGATGTAAACAACAAGCGGCGGGGTTGAACCAGAGTTGTTAACCGGTTCGTAAACATGAGCGCGCAACTTGTGGCCATCTCTTGCATTGTAATAGATATCGCGCTCAACAACACCACTCTCTGGATCGGGCAGCTTATGCAGGCTTTTCATATACCATCTCAAACTTGCGATTGCCTTCGCTGGATCAGAAGTGTCAATCTGGGGAATAGTTATTGTTTTGAGGTACTGCACCAGATCAGTCTGGACTCATTCATGTGAATGCTGGAGACTTACGTCGTCCAGCTCGGGATCAATAGCTGCGAGTTGCAGTCGTTCCTCTCTTGAAAGTGCCATCTTAGCAGTTGCGAGCGTGGTCACGATATCAGCGATTATCTAGAGTGTGTATGAGTGAAAGGTGAATGGCCCGTTCAAAAAATCGACCAAAAGTAGTCCTCCAGCCTGGAGTTAACGGTCTTATCGCATGTGGAAGTGAACAATGGCTCAATGTAATCCATTTTGGGCTTACTACTATACTAAGAGTTCTCACATCGGTATTAAGATTCGGACATAATAATTACATCCTCTCCTCAGGTGTCCCTACGTGTCGCCTTCCTGATTCTCCTTCAGATACCAGCACCGGCCTTCAAGACTGTCTAGGCTTGCTTATTGGCAGCTCACATAAGCACCAATCCCCCTTATCCAATCAGATTGACATTATCCGTGGCTTCAGGCCTCTTTTCGGAAAAGGCCTTAGACTCTTCCTTTCGCTGACTATCACCCAGCGAAACACGTCTCCTAGCATCAATATACACCATGTACTCTTCATACGTATGCGGCAAGACCTTAAGATCTTTGGGCACGGAGAATGTGTAGTTGAACTGACCAGTTGGCTTTGCGACACCATGCTCAACATCACGGA
This sequence comes from Fusarium oxysporum f. sp. lycopersici 4287, assembly GCF_000149955.1. Taxonomy (NCBI): domain Eukaryota; kingdom Fungi; phylum Ascomycota; class Sordariomycetes; order Hypocreales; family Nectriaceae; genus Fusarium; species Fusarium oxysporum. The sequence goes on along the minus strand of NC_030996.1, from coordinate 1,429,740 downwards.
CCTTACTGTCAACACGGACATGCACACGAGTCATGGGCTTCTCCGGATCCGGGAAGCCAGGCTCAGTACCGTCTTCCTCCAACAGCGGAGGATCGGTGTATGCGACAGTAGCGGTTAGGTACAGAACACTGCCGACGGGAACCGGATTTCGGAACGTGCAGGGATCAGCGCTGATGAAGGTCGGTCGCGCATGAGCAAAACTGGCCGCACAACAGAACGCAAGCTCAAAGGTTTGCTTCAGATGGAAGCCACCAAAGATCATGGTCTGGTGACGATTTCGGTACTGAGGTTGCATGATCGCAGCCGTTGAAAGCTGGGTCTTGGACATAGCGACGACGTTGGAAGGTTGGCGAAGGTCATTATTCGGATCGTGGTATGCAAGTTGTCGCAACCAGATTTGATGAATCAGAGCGGATTCGGCATCGTTAGGTTCAGTCTGAAGAAGTGAAGCCTTAGAATTCTCCTTCTTGGACAGCGACTTAGCCTCTCCAGCCTTGAAGATCTTCTCTTCCTCCGCATTGGTGGGGACCAGCTTGGGGATGTTGACTGGCTTTCTTGTGTTAGGGTCCAGGGCGACCATGGTGAAGGTGCATGTCAGAAGGACATCCTCTGGCTTGCTAGGTTCGCCTTCTTCTCTGGCCTTGGCAACTTTGCAGGTGATTTCGACACTACTCCTGCCAGAGGCATAAGTGACTTGACCGCTGTACTCAAGATCGCAAATCTCTGTAAGTGGGTGCGCTATTGTGATGCGGTCCAGAGCGGCGGTCACCGTTGTAACGCCAGGGCCGGTATGCTTATAGACGATGATGCCAGAGAGGGCATCGAGGTCCATGAATAATGTTCCAAGTCTATCAGTTTGGTTAGTTTGATACGTATGATTGAGTTAATCGGCGCGGTTACCTTATGTGACCCGAAGAGTTGACATAAGTGTCTGAGAGCCAAGGGTCTTTCTTGAGCGGGAGCACGACGCGATGATAGCTGTCGCTCATTTTCTTGGGGGTCAGATCGCGTTCCTTGGGATAGTCATCGGACTTATGAGCCGGCAGACCCCGTTGCTGACGCTCGAACGCCTCTATCCATGGCATCGGTTGCCTCTTATCCTCGAGGCCCTGAAATACGCCATCTGTTTTTCTTGGTGTTGTTGTATGGAAGCTGTTGGCATTGGGACGCGCCAATGCAGGGTTGGCTGGTCGCAGCACATGTGGCCTGCGCAGCGAAGCGACAATGCTTCTTGCTTCTCGACTTCTGGACATCATGGTGAGTTGTGAAAATGAAGTTCAATTGTTGATGGTCGTGTGACGCAATGTTCAAGTTCGCTGGCGGATCTGATTTAGCGAACCGGAGAAACCCGATAAGTCAGCGAGACGCTAAGATAAGACCCTCGCGGAGTTTGATAACCGAGCTTGTATGAGACTTGAGCGGATGAAACCGGCTTCATGGAAATGCATCTGCGGTACAATAATTCCAGTAAATCTTCTGCAGAAGTCGATCGAATATTTTTTATTCCGATTGTCAGTAAAAGTCGATGTTCCTGCATAATTGTATGGGTCTGGTGGTGGAACCGGCACCAAACTGATCAGCCAACCAACAAAGACATTCGCTTATGCATTTGGACCTGGACATATCCTTGCTTGTTGTGATATGTGACCTGCATGGAATATCCTATCATCCTGCGATGGCACTGGATGTCATATACCTCAAAACATCGATGGTGCGATGAAGCAGCGGGTGAGAAGACATTGATTTATCGTGAATTCGGCGGTAAAAGGATGTAAGTTCAGATAAAAGTTACGTCAATTCATCAACTATTGTACAAAAGGATTTAGCATTGTCTGTCCAAGCATCGCTATCTCACAACTGTAATATCAGAATTCCAGCTTTGAGACATTGTCCCACTTCTCGTCAGAGTCAGCAAGAGCCTTGGCCGCCATATGAGCATATTGGAGCGCGTCCTTGCCCAGGATGATTCTCAGTGGGGGCTCCTCCACATTCGAAAGGTGAATAATAGCTCTAGCTATCTCAGAAGCCTCCGTCCACTCTGAGTGTCCCTTGACCAGCTGAATCATCTGGCCGACAGTCTGCTGATAAGGCTCGCTGACCTTGGCCGTCTCAGTGGCAGTGGTAGCCCACTCAGTCTTGATGCCACCAGGCTCGGCGACTGTAACCTTGATACCGAAGGGGGCCACCTCCTGCGACAGAACAGTTGAAAATCCTCCAACAGCCCATTTGGCACTCTGGTAAGCGGCTGCTCCGGGTGTACCGACGCGGCCTCCGACACTTGAGACTTGAATAACGTGGCCGGACTTTTGTTTGCGCATGATAGGCACGATGGCTTTTGTAACATTGACGACCCCGAAAAGGTTGACGTCAACCTGCTCGCGGAAGCCTTTTATATCTGCATCTTCGATGGATGCCATGTCTGCGTAGCCGGCGTTATTTACGACCACGTCGATGCGGCCAAACTTGTCAATGGCTTCCTTAGCTGCCTTGTTGGCTTGGTCGAAGTCTGTTACATCAAGAGCGGTTGCGAGGATCTTATCGGATCCATATTTCGCGACGATGTCATCGAGTTGAGATGGGTTGCGAGCAGTTGCGACGACGATATCGCCCGACTCAAGGACTTTCTCGACCAGCGCGCGGCCAACTCCTCGAGAGGAACCAGTGATGAACCAGACTCGTGCCATGTTGGAAGGGTAAGTGTTGTGTGACTAAAAGAGGATATTGCAGTGATTTAGTTGTTGGAGAAACTTGAGTAGATGCTGAAGATCTAGTAGCTGTTGTAAAGGAGAAGAAGGCGATTTATATAAGATGAATTGCTTTCACAGTTCCGACTGTTGCTCTCGTCTACAGTCCAAACAGCGGAGTTCAATACGAAAACTATGGCACGCCATACCTACTCAGCCCCATATTGGCATGAGGCTGTCCAGTAGAGAATGGGAATTCACACTGAGCATTGACAAAATCGAGAAGGTATTAACCTTGTTGTATGCACGTCGTGATCCACTCCGGGAATTGCAGCCTATCTCCGGGTGCTGGAGTGCATCGTTGAAGTCCGCTGCGCGGTGACGGACATAACTTCGCTGGGAGATAAGCGGCGTTTAATCTTTCCAACGTTACACTGCATGGAAAACGCCACAGGCCTGGCTTATCCATTGGCTTATTTTCTGAGTGGCTTCTGCTCTTTTGGGATACTGATTTTTTGGCTTACTGGCTTACGGCTGACGACCCACCGCCGCAGGGTAGTTTGGATCAAAAGGCGAAAACTCAACGTCAAGCTCTCTGTCTAGCCAGGAGATCAAATATTCAGATACAAGAGTGAATATATCGGCTTGAATAGTGAAACATGATTGCTTCCTCTCTTCCCCAGACTTCCTCATTTTGTTCCTGATGCAACTATGTGTGATTGCTGCCCGCAATTGTTCACAGTCCAAAGTTTAATGCCCCACTTGCGAAAAGTGGGCGTCCACTCAAAGCACAACCCCAGAGAATTGTCATCACCCATGCTATTATATCAGGCTTGAAGGGAACCAAGCTGAATTATTTGGGCTCGAAATGCGATTTATTGTAAGTAGACCTGGGCCAAAACCTGTCTGTGAGTAAGGCGCCTTTAAAGTAAGTCTGCCTTGAGATTAGCCTAAACCCCACTTCACATTCGATCTGCCTCGCGACAAGGCGACCGTCTTGCCTACGATCAAATGTTTGAGCAACGCAGCATCGATAATTTCTGTTCCATCAACTTCGACAGCACCTTGGCCCATCTTCAGTAAGCCTTAATATCGAATCAATGAGCGAGATGGCGAGCCCTAGCAAACTCTGCAGCGTGTCTTTCGACATGTTGCAACCACGTCTGGAAGCAGTTGAGAATAGCCTCCATACAGACTTCCAGCACCACAGTACTTTCTCTAGCTTCAAGCAGGCCGTAGAAGGCGGATGCTTTATATGTACGAAGCTCTGGGACTCCGTGGAAGATGCCTCCATCGACGGCTGGTCCAACGAACCTGGTAGCTGGGTACCCTTCGGCTGAGACCTGGGGCGATGGACTTGGGCGCCACGTTGGTTCGGAGCTATTTATTGGCACATGAGATACCTGAGGTTTGGCATGCCGCCTAATTTTAAGTTGAAGTATAAAGGAAACGTCTTCTGTTTTCTTCCGTGCGAGGGTACGTTTGCTTCCCTGCCAATGAATCGTGGTTCAATCACTAATGCGGTGAGATGAGAAGTCTTCTATGCTGGAAGAATGTTCAATCGGTTTTGAAACTAGCACATCATCAGAAAAAGTCCTTCAGCTGGCTTATGAGTGGTACGAAGCCTGCAGTGACTCACACGAATCCTGTCAGCGCTTGAGGTCTTCACTGAAGTTTGCTCCATCAAGGCTCATTGACATCAGTTCTGGTGATGACTGGAAACTCTGCTTATATCCACGGGATATACTAGACCCTCCAGACTATATGACTCTGAGCTACAGATGAGCCAAGAACCCTTCGGTTGTTCTTTTGAACTCAAATCTTGAAGACTTCCGAAGGGGCGCACCGATTTCTCGCCTTCTCAAGACATTCAAAGAAGCCATCACTGTTGCGCGTCGGCTTTCAGTCAAGTACCTATGGATTGACTCGTTGTGCATCATTCAAGATTCAACGGAGGATTGGGCCCGAGAATCACTCCAGATGCACCAAGTCTACGCAAACTCTGCCTGCACCATCTCGGTAACCGCTTCGGAAGGACCTGATGAAGGGCTATTCAGGAAGGCCCCATGATAGTTCTCATAACATATGGGGCGCACCATTGACCGTTACTATCGCGAGCAATACCCTGCACTTTGTGCATGTACCGAGGGAATCTGGGGAAATAGCGCGGACTTAGTTACAAGCGCACTAAGAAAGTTCCCCGGGACTAAGTGCTTATGGTGATCAACAAACCGCGGAGCAAGTCGATCTACAGGAGAATGCATCGGCCCTTCCATCGATCGTCTGTTTCCATGTTACCATCCATGAAACGATCCTTTTGCCCGTTCAAGAACTTCACGCATATCGAGCATTACATGATCATTACAAACGTACATTTCTTGCTTCTGGATATCATGACCCGATCCCACGCAACTGCCGTATCACATTACCATGGTGTTGCTCGGAGCGCGATTGGATGGAGCTGTCTCGGTCCTACTCACGGCCTTGGCTTCATTTGACGGGTTGGGGTATGGCGTGGAGGCGGAGCTAGTGTTTTCGGAAAGCTTGGGGATTGGTGATTGAAGAGGAAGAATTGGAGAGCCAGTCATTTACATGTCCGAAACAAGTGTTGGACGCAGGGGTTCCCTGGACAGTATCCCACTTCACGGGCCCGAAACTGCTCACGGGACCAGAAAAACTGCCGGTGAACTTGCTCAACATCTTCACAGCCTAACAATTCAGATGGAGCTGAAGGACTTTGAAGATGAAAGACGGGGTCGATTTATATCTGAAACTCATCGTTGGGCATTCTTCTGGAGTAAATCCGGCATATTCTTCAGCTGAGGGAGCTGATAGTATGCTATTTTTAGAGAGCCCAAGTGCCGACAGCTTCAGATCTTCATCATGAACCAATAACAATATCACAAAATAGCTATCCGACTCATAAACGAAGTTTCCCCAGCTTCTACCGACGCTAGAGCTTCTAGCCGGACCTCGGCCTAGTTAACCGCAGTTCATCCAGTCCTTGAATCATATCAGGACATGTCCATGACTCGTGCAAGTGACGCTTTGAACAGGCAATATCCGGCAAACTTCGCAAAGATCAATTAGACAACTGCGGGGTTGCCGAGTTCCTTTCCTGTCATGTACCCTGCTGGTATTTCAGCTAAGTGGAACGACGTGGTATCGAATTGTCCATCCCTTGTTCATATCATCCTATAATCTGGAGATCTGGGGGCGTTGGGGAAAAAACCTGGAGACCCCGCGACGTTTTGTGACGACCCGTGCGGGAAGAGTTCCGTGCTGTTGGTGCCCGTGCAGCATCATACCGTGGTAGCTTATAATGGTCGTTGATCGCCCCCGTTTTGCGTTTTGGCTCTCCAGATAGCGGCTATCAACAACTCCACAAACCAACGATCCACTTTGCTAATTGAGCAGAATGGCCGTGGACTCCAAGATCCAGCCTCCGTCTGGGGGCATTGAGGCTGTTCTGCCGAACCAGACTACACCGTGGTATAAGCAAGCCCACTTGGTTAAACTCAATAGTCTGATCCTGGGCTTGGTCTGCTTCCGTGAGTTGCATAAGGAATGATCAATATGGCTCATGAGAACTGACTTGAACAAGAATCGGCAATCGGATATGATGGAAGTCTCCTCAACGGTCTTCAATCTCTACCCCAATGGAGCGACTTCATGAACCACCCTTCTGGTGAATGGTCCGGCTTCATCAACGCCATCTACTTCATCGGATTCTTTGTAGCGTGCCCTCCTAGCTCATGGCTCGCAAACAAATATGGTCGTCGTCTTCCAGCTTTCCTAGGCTTCATTCCGCTGGCAATCGGTACTGGTCTCCAGACAGGTGCTAAGACTGAGGCAGAGTGGATCGCGGGCCGTTTTATCCTCGGTATCCCGACTGCCATGTTCGCGACATCAATCCCTCTTCTCATTACTGAGATCGCGTACCCTAGTCACCGAAGTGTCATCACCGCTTTGACCAACTGTAACTATTTTATCGGTGGTATCATTGCAGCTTGGGCGTGCTACGGCACCAGGAACTACACCGACTGGGCCTGGAGGCTACCAACCATTCTCCAGATTGCCTTGCCTCTTGTTGCACTTCCTGCTTTGATCATGGTGCCCGAAAGTCCTCGATGGCTGGTATCTGTTGGACGAGAAGACGCAGCGCGGGAGACACTAGGAAAGCTGCACGCGGTAAGTCAGATTAGCATGATCGACGCCTATCGAACAGTTAGCTAAGTACTACTTTACAGGGCGGTGATGTGAACCACCCTCTTGTCGACTTCGAACTTCACGAAATTACGACCGCCATCGAGTCCGAGAAACAAGCTGAGAAGTCAAGCTCCTGGGCATCACTAGTATCCACTCCCGCCCATCGTCGCCGTCTCTTCATCACGGCATCATTGGCAATCTACAGTCAGTGGGTCGGTAATGGAGTCGTCAGCTATTACCTCTCTACTGTCCTTGCCACCGTCGGCATCACCAGCGTCACTGATCAGACTCTGATTATGGGATGTCTTCAGATCTGGAGTTTCTTGGCTGCAGTTGCTGGTGCTTCATGCGTCGAGAGACTGGGACGACGACTTCTTCTCATGATCTCTTGCGCAATCATGCTTGTCAGCTTTATCCTAATCACTGCCATGTCAGGGAGCTTTGCGCAAACTGGATCACGATCAGTTGGAGTCACAATGATTCCATTTGTGTTCTTATTCAATGCTGGTTATGCCATCGCTATGTAAGTCAACTCTGTTTGACCCGCGTATACTCTGGATCGCATCACTAACACAGCTCTTCATAGAACTCCTCTCCAGGTTGCTTACCCTCTTGAGCTTTGGCCCTTCCAGCTACGTGGCCGTGGAATCTCTGCAGCCTGGATGATTATGATTTTGGCCCTCATTTTCAACGTCTTTGTGAACCCAATTGCTTTGTCGGCTATTGGTTGGAAGTACTACATCGTGTATGTGGCTCTTCTGGTGTCCTATGGCTTCGTCATTTTCTTCTTCTATCCCGAAACACGTGGACGTACACTGGAGGAGATTTCGGTCATCTTTGGTGATGCACCGGATGGACTCTACTCTGATGAGCTTGACACGAAGCAGGTGATTGAGAAGGCTGATGTGAAGCATCTGGATTAAAAATTAACGAATGGGAAAGATTCTGGTGTTAGCGTAGCCAGCCCTCTTTGACATTATGAACTAGACTAGGCGATATAGTGTTTCTTGTCTCCTTGGCACATACGTCTCAGTTATTACCGATCTGTGATTGTCTTTTTGCGTTTGGGTCGAAATAATACCAGTGCTCTTCGCCTTTCTCATCGACATGGTCCAGATATCCAATTTCGAATCTTTTGCCTGAGACAGGGTTCTCGGGCGTTTTGGCCAGGGCATCATCACCTGCGCACCGCGTTTTCTTACATGTCCCACAGGTCTTTTGTGCAATGTCGTTTGTTTCACCGCAGCCGCCTGCTTGTGCATTGCATCCCCAGTGAACGTGATGGCTGCTCACTTCTACCGTGACTCGCCCGAATGTCATGATGGATGTGATTTAAGAGTAAAGGTTTATAGGATGATAGTGGTTGATGATGGAGGCTTGTCGTTGGGACTTATGTCGGGGATTGGAATCAACGGTAGTGATATATAGCTCTCGAGAAGCTCAGACACTCCCATATAGCTAATAGTCACGGCAAGTCAGAGGTCAGTTGATCACAGAAGGAAATGGTGGTGTGTTTCAGCAGGTAGTTCAGGTTGATTCAATGATTGAAGGACATGCGTCACACAAGCTACGGTCTCACTATCAGGGGCTGCCATTTCTCACTACCTATACAGTGATGTAACAAATGGATGCGTTGCCTGATTCATGTCACCGAGATGTCATGCATGCTTGACATGTGAGTTGAGTGATGCGATGTTGCATACATTTTACAGACCTTCATGGCCATCTTGCGGTTGCTCTTTGAAGTGAATAATAGTGTCTGAATGGTATAAACACGGTATCTTCTTGCTCGTAAAAAGGCTTCTCAAAAGCTTCATTCGACAAAACACAAAGCATATAGCAACACTTTGCTCAAATACATCTATACTAAACAAAACACAAATCCCTATAAGCCAGAATATTCCACAATGGCCACCACGACAACAGTTGTACGCAAAGACCACAAGAAGTGGAAGTGCAACAAAAACATCTCGGGAAGGCTTTGCGGCACTGTCACCTCGATGAGTAATATTTACTGCGATAAATGTGACAATAGGCGACAGACCGACGATGAAGCCCTCGCTTCTGATGAATCTTCGATCGGAAGGATGTATCACTTAGATACCAGTCTGACAGAGCACTGGGAGTACACCAGTCCCGAGCCTCTATAGGCACAGTTAGGAACGCAAACATGATGAACGACGGCGGGACTAGGCGGTCCTATTACCAGAGAATGGAGATATAAGAATCCAGGGGCTCATGGTGCCTCTAATTGTCAACCATCAACAATTTCAATTCTTTGAAGCAGAGATAGAGAGCTAGTGATAGCTGACATGAATCATTTGCCAGTATACAACGTTATAGGGATTATCATGATGTCGAATATTGGGAATCTCAAACAAGAAATTGGAACAGGCGTATCTTGGCTACTTCCAGTTCTAGCTGTTTCATGGTGATTTATAATTCTCGTATTTCCAGCTAGTCATCTAGAGCTCTTCTGACTCTAAATCAGTATCTCCTCCACTCAGTGCGCAGTGCTTTGCCTCCCTAACCAAGGCTGATGCGTTAACCCATTGTAGACTTCCGTTGTCCAGGTAGTCTTTCACCGTGATGCCAACACCGAGGAAGAACTGCACGCCGTAGCCTGGCTGACCAAACCATGGCCTGATAGGTCCTGCCTGAACGGTAAATGATTTAGTCACCTTGTACACGTGATAGTTGTTGGGGAATTCTTTGTTCTCCCCAGTGATAAGATTCCCAGGGTGGAGAGCTCTTTGTGAAAAGGGGGCTGTAGCAGGAGAGAGATATCGTCCTTTCGTAACATGTTAGTGTTCAATATCGGAGTAGGGCGCAACATATAGTTTACCTGTAGGTTCTCCGAATCTGTCGACCAGCGTTCCTGGCGCAAGATTTACGTTTGCCTTGATAGGCCGTTCATCGTCGTCCAACTCAAACCCGTTCTTCAACGGATACTTCCAGCCAACTGGCTTTTTACCATCGGGCCTGGCAGTGTTATTCCACCACTTCTCCAGAAATCCGTTGGGAGTCAAGCCTCCGAAACGGTCATAGCCTGCAACATATGTGCTAAGAGGGAGGTTCGTGGGGAGGTCTGTAGGCCCAAGACGTTCATCGCCGCAGATGTAAATATGCTTGAGCTTCTTGTTCTCACGAACATGCTCTCCAGAGCAATCGCATTCTTTGCTCGTGATGTCCTCATGAGGTATGTATAAAGCGAGGCCAGTGGCCAAAAGTGATGAGAGGAGCAAAGATTTGAAGATCATGGTGACGGTTGAGAGTATTAGGCAGATTTACAAACACCACTGGGGTACCATGCTCTGTACTTTTATATGGCAATTTGAGGGGACGCCGCCTCTCCCATTCCAATCCAACGTTCCAATGATCGATACGTTAAAATTTACATCTTCCCCGATCCGTCTCAAACGGCTGAAACTATAGATATAGCCTGTGTCTTGCGCCTTGACGTTTGCCATTTTGGGAGGTGATCCGGTCAATAGACTCACAAGCTGAGAAAAGCCTGGGGAACAGTCAGCCTCAGCATTCAATAGTGTATCCGGGGATCAGCTGTGGCTTTTGCCCAGCATTCTCTCTTCAGATTACCCGTTCCAAAACTGATCACTCATGTATCAATTGGTCGGGTCTGTCAGCGGACTTGCCCCTTTTTGGTTATGATTTGGTGAATGGTACGGGCCGCTCCCCGGGAAATCGATAGCTCCAAATTACCCTGGTCAAAATCCGACCCAGTGGCTGGCTGAGAAGCCAAAGTGGCTGGCGGTAAATCCCCCTTTGCTCGGACCTACCGTTGGCGCTACTGCTTTTTTTCTTTTGGCATTGATTCCCTGCTGGCTCTCGAGATAACCATTTGGTGTTGGCAGGCGGTCGTGGGAATGTGATGATCGATAGTGGCCATGACCTGGCTTGAGCACCTTTACCTCTAGCTCAGGACTTGTTCGCCTGCCAGTTCCCTCCTTCTTTTTTTTTATCCGCTGAGAATAACACATTCTCCAATACTTCTCAGATTGTATTGGAGAGAACAGGCCAGAACTTGAGACCCGGCCGGTCCAGTCTGGTCCAGACGCAGGGTGCTCAATCAATACAGCGGCTTACTTTGACAGGGGTGTCGGGGGCAGCGAACAAGACAAGTGGTAGGGCTGATTGGCTAAATTGGCTAATTTGATAGGCTACTGAACCACTGGAAGACATTGCTGGAGCCCCCGTACATACCGACTTCCGGCACGGCGCGAGAACCCGTGAGACTGCCCCTACGACGAGCTTGAGATTCACAAAGTTATTCTGAGATCAACCTTACAGTCTGCGCCCATTTCTTCACAATAGGGTTAGCTGATCAAATTAACTGCTATTTATGCTCATATTGAAATTGACAATCTTATCATTACGCCTTTGCTCATTCAATCCGATGCCCACCCGCTATCCTCTCGCATGATGCTCTGGCAACTCGTAAACCACTGAATCGTGGTGGCTCAGCTCAGCTGGTCGGCCTTGGCCGGCCATCTCTGATGGTTCCACACGTTCATCTTCTCTGGGCAAATCCTCCTTGAAGACAGACAATCGCGGCTCTAGAGGACTTCCTCCTACTTCCACGATATCCGAGACCTTCTCTTGGTGAGCGCGTTCTCTGCGTCGCTTCATCCATAGCCAGGCAAGAACACCTATCAGCAGCGCGCCGACTCCAATGCCTACCCCAGCACCAATTCCAGTCTTTGCCCCGGAGCTCAGGCCTTTAGAACCCTCTGGATCAGGCCCATCCTCTTGTGTTGGTCTGTCTTTGGGCTTCTTGTCATCTGTCCCATTTGTCGGAACCTTTTGCGGCAATGCTTCTGCATCAACCCAGTCGCCATCGTAATCCTTGAATGCTTGTACAATCGTCTCGTTGGACCAGTAGTACAGCCAAGCTTTGCCTTCGCTCTGTTGAGAGACTACGGCTAGACCGGAGCTCGCGTTATCGGCGACAGGCCATGTGCGCTCTGTTTGGTTTGAGCCGAGCTGCCAACCACTATTCGTCGACTTGACTTCGTGTATCTTCTTATCGTCGCCGATATAGAAGATACTCCGTGTTCGCGATCGGTCTCGGTCCACTGCTGCGCCGATGGCTTCGAGGGAAGAGTTCCAGGCAGGAAGAGAGAAGTCGGCTTCGTCTTCCAAGCTCCAAAACATATCTGCCGGCAGTGTGTTGTTAGTATAGGGTCCGAGGAACTTGTTCGGGAACGCGTCTATTACTTGTCAGCCACTGCTTCTCCAGTACTACCAGCGCGACAGGGTCATGGGGCGTACCTAACGTCCAGAGACCAGACTTATCCAGGCGGGACAGCTCGATATTCTCAGAGTCCTTCGGGAAAGGCACAGTAATGTTCTTGAGGTCATGTATCGTTGACCCTAACGCCATGCCTCCAGCAGTATCCTGTGAGATGGCGCCCCCATCGTTCCAACCATCATCATCAGTATACCACAGCATCTTGACTTTCCTATCCTTGTCATGATAGAACAGACGATATCCATCTTTCTCTCCTAGGTTGACAATTGAGAGGCCCGTTTCGTTATGGATGGAGTCGACGCCAGCCGCCGCCGAGATCTGGAACTCGCGGTCGCGTACAAGTTTTCCCGTCGTCATGTTACAGATGTATTTCCCCTGCACGATCGTATTATCTTCAGTCTGCCAGAAGACTTGCGCCTGGATATGCGGTGAGCTGTACGCAGCGAGCAGTTTGGAGAGAGAGGAGACGTACAGTGATAAATTGCCAGTCCCCCCAGCCTACGGCTGTAAGCGCAGTGCCATTGCGCGGTGTCTCTTTTGTGTCGAGGATATTCGGCTTTTCGAGGGGGAAAACTGGGATATTCTGACTATTACAGGCACTATAGAGAAGCTTTCCTGTGGTAGGGTCTTGTGCGCCAACTTGTATGGTGAGGTCGGTGAAGAAAGCATACAGAGCAGAACCGTAGCTGGTTTGAGCCCATGCCAAAAACACCAGCCACGAAAGCATGGTTAGTTGCATGTTGAACAATGATAATGTTTCAGAAAAAGGAGCATGAACGTAGCATTGACGCGGCGAGGCAAGGCGATGGAGGAATGGGAGCATTAAAATGGAAAGAAGCAGCTTTACAGCCATATCAGGACCGGGGAGCCTCATTTTGCCTCCCAGGAACTCAATTGTCTGCCGGGTGATATGGCTGTTGTGATGTTACCAAGCCACGGCACCGGACGGGACACGTGAATAAGGCAGCTTGATGCCGGTGAGGGATAATCCCTCTGGCTGGGGGTGCGGCTGAGGCACACTCACAAAACTCAACGATGGCGACACTAACTCCCGACTTATTTGAACAGACACAGGCTCAAGCGCGGCATCTTAAGCCCCAATCCTGTTGAATTGAGGTCTTGTTACACAACTGTTGGGGCTATTTTCTGTGTCTTGAAGGGCGACTATCATTGCTTCTGTTGCCACTTATGCAGACATCATGTATGCTACTGAGACCTCGCAGTTGGTCGGTGCGTTGTGCAACACCATAAAGGCTAGGTGATCAAGTCTCGTCAGCCATGGCCAAACTGTTGTCAATGGAGAAGGTTGCGAAACCTGTGAATATCCCGTTGTTCTCATTCTACCAAAGAAGCAATTGCCGTGATACATATCCCAATTCCAACTGTTGGTAAGACAAGGCTCTGTTGCACAGCCAAAGGTTGGGGAAAATACTGAAGATGCGTCTCGCCCCCATCATCAGCACCTACATCAGAAGGTCTGTTGGGGGCCAAATATGCATGCACGTTGAGGCTGAAGCTGTCGGCTGGGCCAGCTCGGCTTCTGGACTTCATCCATGCATCGCCATTTTCGGATGACCGAAGCCTCTTTTATCCTTAAGCACAAACCCTCATACAGATCTCTTGGACAGATAGAGAAGGGAATAGTCGATAAGTCCCAAGCGTATTGATGTAGCGCGAGTCTCAAGGGTCCCAGTTTCCTTAGCATTCGTCGCCCAACGACACAGCCTGCAGAATGGCAGAATGTGTCTGAACTGTTATCAATCAATTGTCTATCTTAGAGCCTGATTGCCAAGACTGATCGTATTGGATAGGGTAAGCCCGAATATGCATGCCATGAGTCTAACCAACGACATTCTACTGCGATCAGTCCGTTTCATCCTGATTGGTACTCATCTCAGCCGCAGATATGCAGTCAGCATTTTTTATTGCCAATTGTAAAACGCCGCCATGATATCGCACAGCCACCTAGAGAATTGTGCAACGATGTTCTCTCTCCCGGATTAACTCCTGCTGCAGGGCTTCATATTCTCCATCGCTATACTCAGAGTCGGAATATTCGGAGTCAGATTTGCCCATGATAGATGAGTCATCACCGTAGCCTGAGTCGCTAAAATCATCAAGAACAGACTCTTCGTAAGAACTGCCGCTGCAAATTGTCAGTCACGGGCCGTGAAATGGGATAGGAATACTGACCTGACCAGCCCTGCCATGACTCTCCAGTCTGATGGAAGGTTCTCTTTCACACTGACAGCTTGCGCAGACCTACGCAAATCTCTCCAGAATCTGTCCATACTTGGTCTTGTGTAGTGGCTCCATGATGCGACATCCTGTGATGTAAGTCAGTGCCTGTAGAAGCACGTGAATGAAGAGCTGGGTGAGAAGCTTACCAAATTTGTGCACATGTGGATGAAAGCGACAACAAATGATATCCACCTCTTCGTCTTGACTGGGCCTCTCAAACCTGGGCCTCCTCGAAATTCGATGCTACCGGAGCCTCCCCCGAAGATGTTGTCAAAATTCCAGAGGACATATCTCTCCTGCTTCGGCTCCGGGCCAGATTGCATAAGGTCTCTGATGTCTTCTTCGTCAACACCATCGTCGAGCGCGTCCCATAGTTCTCTGAGTGCTTCTTCTTCGTGAAAACTTGACATGAGGTCATATAATGGTCCAGATCGTAGCGTGTTAGGTCTGCAGTACTTGTTGTTCTGTCGATGGTATGGAAGCAGGCGAATGACTAGAGGCTCATAGTAGACGATACCGAAAGCAATATTGCGAAGCTGGTTCAGGTCAAATTCCATCTCTGGTGATGGTGACACATGAATATGGCTTCCGCAAGCAATAGATGATTCTGGCATGTGGAATACACGGTCCCATGAGTTCCAGAAAACATCTACCTGGTTCTCCCAAGTATAATCAGTGGAGAGTATAGGTGAGACAGCCTCGAGCGGAACTGTGAGCAGGTCCAAGTATTAGTATGCAATTACAACAACTATTTAAGAGACTCACTGCACGGATGCTCAGGATCCCCTAACGATCCATCTTTTGTAATCCACCACTTATCGTAGTGTTCTGGACGTTTTCGGTATCGCTGATTGAGCTTGTCTGCTTCTGCTTCGGCGCCATCATATCTCAGTGATGTCGCCAATTCTTCGTAGTAGACAGCACGCAATAGAGGGTGTCGTACTCTTTTCGGCTCAGCAATGAGCTCCAATTCGACCCCGAAGTTGTATGAACCAAATGAAGACATGGTGGCTCACGTGAAGCAATTGAGGATGGCCGAGTCGCCCATCGCAAGCACCAGGGGAAGCCATGTTCATAATCAAGATATCAGTCGCAACCTCAGAAATTGCACGAGGCAATGAAAATGAATCAGGCTCTGCTCCCGCAAGTCAGATTACGGGTTGGTGAGTATCTATCCGAGTACACAATCAGGCTCGCACTGTCTGAGAGGGTTGCATCCCTATCCACCATCCCAGCTTCTTAGAGCCTTGTATTACCACACCTTTATGATTGCAAACGCCCGCATAAAGAGAGACTGATATGGTAGTAATTGGACATTTGACAATGTAACAGCTGAGCACCCTCCAGCTTCGGATCTGGAACACCCTGCACACTTCGACGTGGCTTTGACTGCTTGACGCGCAGATAGGAATTACAAACTTGGCGACGCGAGTATCGCAACCGTCGCTCAAGGTTGCACGGCAGCAAGCGTGACCAAAGAAATTAATCAGCTCATCTAGAAAGCCACCATAAATTGCCTCGCTCGTCGCAGCCTAACGAATGCAAACTATTGACTGTCGATTGTCAGGCTCCAACTGCCAACCCAGAGATCCTTCGCTGCAGCTCGCATAGAACTCCAGACCTCTAGAGCCTCACTCTTTCAATCATTGGGTATCAGCCCTCAGTACAACTCGACCGGGGTATAGCGTTTTTGCATGCACATTCACGCCATGTCGGACTTGCCGGCGCAACTCTACTTCGCCTATGGTAGTAACCTTTGGCTGCAGCAAATGGCCAGCCGTTGCCCAGAAAGCTACTACGTTGGCAGGGCGGTTCTGTTGGATCATCGATGGCAGATCAACAGTCGAGGCTTCGCGAATGTGATTCCTTGCAGCGGATACAACGTGCACGGACTGGTCTACCAAGTAAGCGTCGACGATGAAGCTCGCCTCGACAGAAACGAAGGCGTTCATTCCGGCGCTTACACCAAGTCATATCATAGTGTCGTGCTACATGAAGCTGTTGAAGACCTCCAGCTTTCAACACGATACCTTGTCCAAGATGGTGGGCTAGATAAGGCTGTCAACGCAGTGCGGTCAGGATCGCGATCCCATGAGCCCGAGCGGCAAGGCAAAATCAGAAGCAACGTCCTGGTTTATCTCAGCAGTCGCTACTCGCAGTGGGGTACCGCACGGGATGAATACGTTGACCGCATGAACTGTGGCATAAGGGATGCTGTCACTTTGGGTATCCCGAGTGACTTCTTCGAGAACACGGTTCGACCGTCCATTCCATTGAGGTCATCCTCAAGGCGATCTCAACGCGAGGATCAGACGAGAAGGACGACTCGTCAAAGTGGTCATCGCAGAGCCAGTTCAGACCCAGAGGATCCTCGTCGAAGAAGACGTCGGAGCTCATCTCCGCAGCGCAGAGCATGGGGAACTGCATTCCAGCGCCACGCCTCAACCTTGGGGCGAGGTGTAAGCACTTCCCAGAGATTTTCAAGGCCATTTTCGCAATCAACATCCTGGACGTGGGGGTGGTGATTGAGCTGTCTCATGCCCGGCCCATTGTTTGTGCATATTCACTTCTGCCCACCTGAACCGTTTTATTTAGTATGCATGTATATTCCAATAATAGATCGTTTTCAACCCTACTTCTCCTGTCAATGTAAAGATTAAGAGGTAGCTGATTAGCCGCATGCAAGGCAAGTCTCAGGCTGCGCAGTGCGGCTGCTCGATTGTTGAGTCACAGTTGATGCAATTGTCTGAGCCTCAACGTGTAACGACCTCATTTCGTTGTCCTGATTGGGCATGAGGATACATTCGGAAAGTTAAAGTCCATTAAAATCAACCATAAGCTATAGATATTGTAACTTGTACGAAGGAGTCGTGGTGACTCCAGTGTCCTCAGCCTGATGCGCCTGTAACACCTTCCAATCTCGGTCAATGATGGCTGCTAAATGTGCAATTCTGACTGGTCCTGAACTTGAAAGCTGTAGGGGCTCGGTCAGATTGGTTCCTCAAGCCTGAATATCGTTATCAGCACACGAGCAGCTTTCCAAGGCCATGACAGCTGAAAACGGTGGAGCCTGCATGATAGGGCTGCCTCTTGTCGGATCCCTTCTTACGTGTCTTACCGAGATGGTTTGTAGATTAGCCGACTACCCAAATGAGAGTAACAGCACAGATCGACTAAAATAGAAATACGTCGCTCATATAGCAAGCTTACGAAACTTAGCTGCCTATCAACTGCCTTGCCGAAGGTTGAGGACATGTTAGAATCAGGTATCGTTGGTTTACAAACTCTGATGAACTAAAGGTAACAAATTGATTGAAATTCAACTGAAACTAAGATAAGAAAAAATGAATGACCATATTTCTGGCTCATCTCTGTGACTCATTCAGAACCTTCCAGTCTTCTGGCAAAGAATTTCTCAAAGAGAGCTGACTGGCAGCTTTCTTGATCATAGTGTAAAGACCCTCTGGTGTCCATGATTCTAGAGTCGAAACATTGGGATTCGCGATGTTATTCTTAGGCAGTTAGTAGTGGAAGGTGATTAAGATCCTTGATAGAACTTACCATGTTTAGTAGAGCTTGGATCAGAGCAATCGTGAAGGCAATCCATCGCTTCGTTCTGATCTCTCCCCTGAGGCACCTCCCACCTCTGAACTCAATTGTTCCGGAGCTCCCGGGGACGATGTTGTCGAAATTCCACAGAACGTACCTATCATTCTGCATAATATTCTTTAAAGCCGTCGTGCTCTTTGCACTTTTGATGAGCTCCGCTATAGCGTTATAGTTGCCGTTGCAGCGCATAAGCGGTGTTGAGTTCAGAGTATTCTGCTTGCAGTATCGGTTGTTGGCTCGTTCTCGCATGAGAAGCTGTAAAATGAGATTCTCATAGTAGACGACGCCAAACGCGATCTTCTTGACTTGAGGAAGACTGAAGGTCTGGTTGAGGCCCTTGGATACGTGGATGTGACTCCCGCAGAGAAGCGATCGATCGGGCATATGGAAAACAACACGCATTGCGGTCCAGAAGACATCAATTTCATGTTCCCAATTTGCCCTCAAGCTGAGGACCGGGGAAACAGCCTCCATTGGAACTACATCTTGTCAACATGGACTCTGATCAAGATGGATAGGTCTTCTTACTCTTGTCGGTATGGGACCCAAGGGATCCGTCCTTGGTGATCCACCATTTGTCGTAGTGTTCCGGTCGCTTGGTGTAGCCTTGTTGTAAATCGTCCGCCTTGGCCTTTAGGCCTCGTTTTCGGAGGGATGCAGCCAGCTTGCCATAGTACAAAGCATGCTTAGTGCTAAGTGGTGACCGAACCTTGTGAGGTCCGACAATGACTTCAATCTCGATACCGAAATGATAATCAGCCATAACTAAATGAGACGAAAAGTAGTAACTTGGAGACTATCAACAGATGCTATGCACGAGCTGCCATCATCGTCCGTTTAATGGCTTAATATTTGACACTGCACCTCTCTCTAGCAAGGCTCAGCCGCCTGTTCCCAGGCTTGATACCTAGCTAACAGACATGTTCCCTATTGCTTACGATGTCTACATCCATCATAATTGATGGTGGCCTGGGCTGGCGGTCCGGAATTCCTTTTTCCATCATGATACATCGAAAACAAAAAATGGCACAAAGTGCAATTTCACATGAGAGTCAGGCAGGCAGGGAAACACAGAGTACCATTTCACCAAGCTTGATTGGCAGCCACCATCAGACCGATTATGCAGTCATCATCACCAATCGTATCATTAATAAGCCGCCGAACCGGGGGAGCATAAAGTGCAAGTCTTGTTGGTAGGTCCTAGAGGAACGGTGAAATGGATTTTGTCATTGTTAGAGCCGCGTGGGTATCATTGAATGCTTGAAATGGCATGGGTGGTGACGATTTAGGCCAGATGCATATGGATGAATCTTGTATCTTGATGTTCACAGTCAGAATTGTACAGTAACTAACGTGCAGCCTAATTGAGGCTCTTTTTCCCTTATCAGGCTGTGAATTCATGCGACCGGTCTGCCCCGCCATCGGAATTCCCAGACTCTCCCTCTTCTCTCGTGTTCTGACACGTCGTCTCCAAACAACTTTTGTGTATTTACAACTAAGAGTCATGCATGCATTCAATCCGTCGGGCCCAACTTATGGCCAGTCAGCCACAGTTGACGCACCCGGGTCAAGGATGATCCGAGCAGCCAGCACTCTGTACTTCGCCTACGGGAGCAACTTGCACCTCGCTCAAATGGCCCATCGCTGTCCCGGAAGTGTCTTCAAAGGAAAGGCCATTCTTGATTCTTATCGTTGGCAGATCAACGAGCGCGGGGTGGCCAACGTCGTTGAGTCTGGAAGCGATCACTCAGTCGAGGGTCTTCTTTACATGATCGGTCCCAAAGACGAAAGAACCCTGGATCGCTCCGAAGGAGTGTCAAAGGGTTTCTACCAGAAGTATCTGATGAGAGTTTCTTTCGAGCCTCACCAGCAATACGCGAACTTCAAGACTGGTCGATTATCCCATCTGCTTGAGCAGCGCCGGGACTCGATAAGCGGTGATGGTGCTCACTTTCCCAACAATGCCAATCGCAAAGTGAGATTCAATGCACCACCTCATATTGGCCCTGTGTCCTACATGGACGGCGAGGAGACTTCAGGACGCCATGCACGTACTGAGCAAGTCAAAGCATTGGTGTATGTTAGCGAGGACTACGTTACCGATGGCTCCATCAGAGAGGAGTACATCGCGAGGATGCAAAGCGCCGTCAATGATGCAGTATCACTGGGGGTCTCGAAGTCATTTGTGGACAAATATATCGTCCCGTTTCTTGACTCTCAACAAATTTGGCACTTATCCAAGAGAAACGTTGGAGAAACTCAGCACGAACAGCCTAGTAAGCTGCTGGAACTTGAATCTGAGCCAAAGGTTCAGGCCATCATCAGCAAGGAGTCAGCTGAAGAGCAAGTCAACAACAAGCCCCCAACTGAGAGCAACATGGTGGACGTCTCAGATCCGCCGACTGATGAAAGGTCGAGTGACGTGGAGATTAATCAAGAAACGAACCAAGAAGGTAAGATCAACCTCGACCACATGTTTGACGTATTCGTCGCCCTTGTTGCCACCGCATGCCTGGGCTATCTGACTTTCTGGTAGCACTGTCGAGGGAGCCTGTGGTCAAGGAGGGTGACCTGTCTAGGCATATCGATCTATCGAAGCTCAGAACAGAGAACCGCGACGAAAATGGTGGCTCCAGTTGCATGTTCCCCATTGACTTGTTGGCAGCTGTTGACAAGGTCAACTATTCCGTCATCGATGGTAGTGGGAAGAATATTTATGTTGTCATTGTCAAACAGAAGGGTACAGAGGCTAATTCTGGCTTCAGCGTCGCCACAGCATCCAAGGGGATTCAAATGGCTAATGAGCTTGCTATGAAAGAGTTCAAAGAGTTATGTGCGCTGAACACTAAGCCAGTGGTGGAAGAAGGTGAAGAGCCGGATGTCGTGGTTGTCAAGGAGGGCTCTCCAGGTGATCTGACTTGGAAGCTAGAAGAGGACGCATATCTTCATCTCAGCAGCGCAAGAACTGGAGAGGAGCCTTGGTTGATGGTATGGGTGGAGTCAAAACAGCTCATGGAATGCCGTTAGATATCACAAAGATGGAACACCAGTGTCTATCCTTCGACTCCAGGCGAGTAATTTATTGATAGCAAGCCAAGAGGGTGTTCTTGCGTAGTATTATTCCCTATCTCTCATATATGTAGACCTCAAGCACTAGTAGCTCGCATCATACCACTTGAAATCAGCTCCCCAAAGATCCTGCTTCGTCAGAGCCTTATCCGATGGGGTGAAGTACTTTCTCTGCGAAGTATCGGCACCAGCACCAGTGTTTTCGAACTCTTGGAAGACACTAATAGAATTAGCCTTTGGTCGCCTTGGGGATCTTCTTGTTAACTTACGGTGTTGCGCCTTCGGCCATGGGTGAGTAGCCCTCTGGTCTCACGACATTTGTCAGAATGCTGTACTGGTACATCACTCGTGCGTTGACTCTCCAAGGACGTCCGAGGTAGACTTTGTTGGTCAGATCTTGGGTGCCGGTAGATGTGATCTATATTTTATTAAGTCATTGTCATTGGTTTAACGTAATGTAACACTTACCGTGCTGTGATCGATGATATAACGTGAGGTGTCGGTTGGTTCGGTCCGAGATGATGCAGTGATGTAGCCCGGTCCATTAGAGGCAATAGTGGCTGAGCAATGTTAGAAACGGTCGGTGGGGGGATATTGGTATACTTACATTCGCCTATCCATGCATGGCCGTTGCCAAAGATGTAATCAACCGCGCCTACAGTTGTCGCTCAGAAATGTCACCCTCAATGGCCAGGAACGAATACTTACCCTCGATATAACAGTTGGAGTAGTACATCCATCCAGCCTTGACATACAGAGTATCCTGGTACGACTTGAAAGAGCAGCCGTAAAATCCGGTTTTGTTGCCATTTGCCGTCAAGGCAACAGCCTATCCTATGCTTAGCATGTTTCCTACTCGCATGATATGATAAACTTACCTGTCCAGCTGTATACCCGTTGACGAAGTCAATGTTGTACGCGGCGAAATCATTGGACCTAAGATTAACGGTTGAGCTTGCATCTAAAGAGCCCGCATCTTGTGACCCAAGAGTATTCTGGATAACGACGGTGTTCTTCTTATAGCTTTTAGTACTGAGACACTGCGTTAGTGCATCCGAAGTCTCCGAATGGATATTGTCTTACTCGGTGGTTGACCCATAGAGGGTCAAGGGTGCTTTGACCTTGATCTCCACTCGCTCATTGTAAGTTCCCGAGTTGAGGAAGATACACGCGGGCTTGGTAGATGAACCGATAGAGTTGACGGCAGCTTGTAGACTGGTGAACTCTGATGCACTAGCACCACTGGGTTTTACCACAATACAATTCGCAGGGGCAACAGTGCGACTATTGTCCGCTCGGGTTGGAAGGCTGGCTGCTTCACCGGAAGATGGACCTTGACCGAGGAAAAGTGCCAATTGGACCAAGTGGACAAGGCCCTTGAGGCACGGCATGCTGATGATGAGAATAGATAATCTGTATGACTGCACGGTTTCAACGAATGATGATGACCTGGGTATGGAGATAAAGGCAGGCAGTTATCGTCTTTTCAGATGGAGTTGACTGCCAATTGGCTGAGCTAAGGTTATCCAGAAGCTTATCCCATTCATGGAAAATCACAGTTCGATATCAGGCTGAAATAACAAGTTTAAAATGCAACTGATCGGATCATAAGACAAACATTCGGCAACTTTCTGCCGTTAAATAGCTATGCAAGAGTATTGGCATCATTTGAAAGTCATTCCCGCTTTTTGTTTCTCCGTAAGTTATCGAATAAGGAGTGTCTGAATACAGAAACCATTCCAAATTGGCCAAGCAAGAGATCGAAACAGGAAACCTGGGGTCAAGTGTGAGGTTAAAGTTGGGGGCAGTTTGGGGTTGACTTTGGGGTATTAGGCTAAATGCGTGGATGTGCTAAACTAAGAAACTTGATGATCTTGACTATTGACAATTAGACTTCGATCTACCTTAGAAAACGCTGCAATCCACTCAATTAATCGATTATCTGATTGTCACTGAAACACGAGAAGTAGGGTAGGATGCGGTGACTTGGCGGGTATTCGTTTACCCAAGTCGGAGATTTACTCGGGCTCAGCTCAAGGTGACAGGGCTCAGGTTATTTACCCATCTAAACTGGGCGAATCTACAACCCTTCCCAATTTCCAGGGACGCTAGAGTCCATTTTGGTTCGATGTGTTTGGTTAGCAAACGAGGGGTCGTATTTTCAAACTGCCGGAGTGGTTGATTGGTGGATAATTTGTTGAAACGGTTCTATAGTTGATTTTGAGCAGGTGATACGAACTCAGATCGTCCATAGACAGATTAAGGGGTTCAGCTATACTCATGAAATGGGTAGGATGAAATCATCGGGTAGTATTTTCTATTTCACCAATGAACTGCTTATCAAGGAGTCTTGGTGTGAGATGTGTATTTAAATGACGGATATCGCACAAGACGAAACATTTGCAGAAGCATAGACCGCAGTATCTGACTACTACTACAACGATGCTCTTCCAATCAGTCTTCTTCGCTCTTCTCCTTTCACTCCTTGCCCAGAGAGTCGCGGGCACTCCAACCTTACACGACCATTCTCTCGCACATCACAAGCGAGCGACTTGTACTCCCAAATCAGCCGGCTCAGCTTCAACAGACGATGTCCCCACCATCGTCGCAGCGCTAAAGCAATGCGGCAATGGTGGAGTCATCGTGTTCCCCAAAGACACTACCTACATGATCAGAACCAAACTCAGTCTTACCGGCTGCACCGACTGCGAAATCCAACTCGACGGCCGACTTAAACTCTCGGATGATTACACGTTTTGGAACAACTCTCGTACTCAAATTGACGTCCGCGGCATTAAGGGGCTTAAGTTTCATAGTCCTGCTGGTACTGGGGAGATTGATGGTAATGGACAAGCTGCGTGGGATCGCTTTGGATCAGTTGGTGATTTGAAGAGGCCCGTTATGTTCGCCGTGGAGGGGTCTACTGATGTTGAAGTCAACGGCTTTCGTATGAAGAACGCTCAGAACGTCTTTGTTGATATCGGTTCCAACAGCGAGAGGGTCAAGTTCCTCAACATGGATTTGACCGCCATCAGCAAGTCAAGCTACCCACCGAAGAACACCGATGGGTTCGATATTGGAGCGTCCAAGTACACGACCCTTTCAAACATCTTTATTCAGAATGAGGATGATTGCGTTGCATTCAAAGCAGGCTGTGATCAGGTCACCATCACTGACATAACCTGCCAGGGATCTCACGGTCTATCAGTCGGTTCTCTGGGCAAGACAAACACCGACACAGTCACCAACGTCTATGTGAGAAATGCCACCATGAAAGGCGCTACGAAAGCGGCTGGTATCAAGATTTACCCCGGTGGTCCTGATCACGGAACTGCTGTTGTCCGTAACGTTACCTGGGACGGTGTTATCGTCGACAACTGTGGCGCTGCATTCGAGTTTGATGCTTGCTACAACGAAGACGAGTCTTATTGTGAACAGCATCCCAGTACTGCGCAGGTGTCTGAGATTTACGTCAAGAACTTCTCGGGCAAGACTAGTACCAAGTATGCGCCTACTACCGGCCATGTATACTGCCCTGTTGAGGGAAAGAATTGCGATGTTGAGTTTACGAACTGGACTGTTAAATCTGGAACTGGTGCTGGGCAGTTTTTGTGTGAGAACATTAGCTCTGATGTTTTGGGTATTACCTGCAAGGCTCCTTAGGACATACATTGCGATGAATCCGCATTCCTCAGGGAGCAAGAAAACTTCTGACCTAAACTTAGGGTGTCGACTGGCCTAAAGGCCCATTAATCTTTACTAAATTTACCTAAATCTTTCCAATACTTAGAATATGCGGTTCTATGGAACGCACAGCGACGCTACCACCGAGAAGATCCACCCCACAGTGCCGCGCCTTGAGCGCTGCTGCTGTTGCTGCTGCTTCTTGGATGAGGTCTCATGGAGTTGCTGGTACTGTTGGTACTCATCGGCAGTGATCTCATAAGGAAGCAATCGGCCAGCATGCATATGAGCCTTGGGGTAGTCAACATCGGGAACGATCTGGACGGGTGAGTCGTAGAGACTTCCCTGTTGAGACTCATAAGAGTAAGGAAATCAGAGTCTGGCAGGTCATATCACCAAGTTCCGAGTATCCCAAACTCCACGGATCAAGCGGAACAGACCCGCTGTATCTTGCTCAACGTGTCGTGCGCGCAAGCAGAAATGCGACCGACAACAACCATGCGGTCCATGTCAGAAGCGTGGTGTCCAGAATTCATGTCACCTAGAGCCAACTTCGCGACCGCCTGCCGCTTCGCTGGCCAATCGTGTTGATAGTCGAGTCCAGGATGAGCTTAGGCAGATGCAGAGCCTCCTCCAGAGTCTCCTCAGTCAGCCTAACCAGGGCCAAGTAGCCACATCCTACGAAAACCTAGCCGCGGGTGTGGATCGCATTCGGCAGGCTATCAATTACAGGGCTGTGACGGCTCCGCAAGTGGACCAACCTCCAGACATCGTATTTGGATCTCTCGCCAAAGCTACCTTAGAAGATGTTCTGGCGGCTTTGCCATCCCGCCAGGATTCTAACAATATTGTCTTTACATACCTTAACGCAAGACATATTGCTGTACCATTCATTCATATCCACCAATTCCGCAGACAGTACGAAGCCTTTTGGAACAACCCTGGATCTGCGAACCTTCTGTGGGCAAGCATCCTATTCTCGGTCCTCGCGGCTGGTGCCATCATGCCTGATGGCAGGGGAAACCATCACCAATCTTCAGCATTTATTTCCATGTCAGCCCGATGTCTTATATCCGGTCAGTACAGCACCGCGACTGAATTCTCTGTTGAAGCCCTGGCTATGCATCTTCATGCACGATGTTTCCATCAAGAGGACAGGGACATCAATCTGTCCCAGCTTCATGCTTTGACTGTTCGTATCGCGCAACAGCGGTGTTATCATGTGGATGGAGGCGACTACTTACAGGCTCTGACACCCTTTCAAGTCGAAATGAGACGGCGCATTTGGTATTATCTCCAGTACTACGACGTCTTGCTATCTCTTGAGCATGGACTACCGCCACTGATACACGAAAATACGTACTCTGTCGGCCATCCAACAAACGTCACAGATGACGAGTTTGATGAAGAAACCAAAGTCATCTTCGCTAGTCCAGTGACAGAGGCCAATGCTGCGCTCCCCTGCGTATACATGTCCCGATTATTGCCAATTCTGAGAAACATCATTCGCCACGCCCTTGGTTTCAAGACCTGCAACTATACGGACGCCCTTTTCCTCAAATCGCAGCTTGAGGCATGGTACAGATCGATTCCACTCTGCCTCCGCGTGCATTCCATCAAGGATGCTTGCCTGACAAATACTACTTTCACCGCTTTACAACGTATCCTATTTCAGCTCATCTACAACACAGGAATCGCACTCATATATCGTCCATTCCTCAATATCATGAGCCTTGAGAATAGATATTGCGAAACTGCGCTTGACATGTCTCGCAAGAATGCACTAAGATCTATTGAAGTATACATAGAGGTTGATCAAGAGATGCAGAGAGGGGGAAGACTCTATAACGATCCACAAGTCAAGGCTAACTTACCCGTCAATGACTTCTTTATAACAATGATAATGGCACCACTGGAGTTCTTCGGTTGCCCCAACTTACCGTAAGTCTGCATTTAAGCGGGTACCAAATGCCTTGACTGAAGTATTGCAGGCAAAGCCAAAAGGGCTATATCATCCATACACTCGAAACGGCAGCACAGCTGTGGCCCAAGAGATCATGTGTCTCTTCATACGCCCTTGAAAGCTCGCGACTGCTTCAGGTCATTCTGGCAGACATCCATTCGTCAACCTCAATTGAGCATCCTATATACCCAAACATCTCTGACTCAAGCCAAGAAAGTGCTTTACTACAAACCTTTGGGACTTACGGACCAAGAGGCGATGATGCCTGTGAATTCGACAACTTCCCGTGGAACACCACTACAATGTCGGACTGGGTTTGTGCACATTTCCACATACGGAGATACGCCACTGACGAGACCTAGGGCTCGATGAACTTTTTGATTGACTATGAGGAATTTGACAGGTCAATCACTGAAGAGTCAATCATCGGCGTTTAGGGCTGTACTGGTTTCTTGTTCTGCGTGAATGGCGAGATATAGTGGGGCTTCGGAGTTGTCGGTTCTAATTGTTACCGTTTTGGGTAATTGACATGTCCGACTTCAAATCCGACGCTGCGCCAAGACGCCCAACAGTCGATATTTGTCAAGATGATGCTTTGATAAGAGGTTCTTTGAGTCTTGAAAACCTCAAACCGGAAGCTGATCAACGCCGGGGACGGCTATAAGAAGAGTGCCTGCATCCAGCCGGGGACTCATTCCACATTCCAACCCAAACATCTATCACCAACACATCGTTAAAATGGGCGACCAAGCTATTCCCGAGTTCTCAACCTCACTCGTTCTTACCGCTTTCAACGAGCCTCTCAAGCTCGAGAAGACTCCGCTTCCCAAAACAGTCCCTCCTGGCTCAGTCTTTGTTCGTGTACTCAGCACTCCCGTACGCCCTCACCAACGCGAGGGTTTCAGAGGCAACAGTCCTCTTTCCTTCAAGCCCCCATATAACCCCGGAGATGGTGGTGTTGGGCGCATCGTATCCGTAGGGCCTGATGCTGTCGCTCTCAAACCTGGTCAGCTTGTCTACATGAACAACTTCATCACGGCAAGAGATGATCCTAACACCCGAGTCCTGCTCGGTATTCATGATGGTGGTGGCCCTGAAGCTGACTTGAAGCTGTTCAACCTCTGGAAGGGCTTCTGGAGAGATGTCGCTGTTGTTGCCACGGAGAATATCATTCCTCTGAATGAAAAGATTCTCATCAATGAGATGGGTTACTCCTGTGGAGACCTGAGCTACATCCAGCGCCTCTCGGTCGCATACGGCGGTATCAGTGCCGCCAATCTCCAAGCTGGCGAGACTGTTATTGTTGCTCCAGCTACAGGTCACTTTTCGGGTGCTGTAGTTGAGTTGGCTGCCCAGATCGGCTGTCGTGTGATTGCACTTTCGCGCTCAGCATCTAAACTGAAACCTCTCACTTCTCGTTACCATCGTGTCACTGCTGTTGAGCTCACTGGCGATGAGAAGAAGGATGCCGAGGCCATTGGCGCACTTGTACCCGGAGGCGCTGATGCTTACATCGACGTTTCTCCGCCTGCAGCGACAGCTTCACATCATCACCTCAACATCTCCATCAACTCGCTTACGTCTTTCGGTCGTGTCGTCTTTCTAGGAATGATGTTCGATATCAAGATCAACTATGCTAGCCTCATGGTTCGCAACATCACGATCAAAGCGCAGTTCATGTATACGCGCCAGGAGTTGGTATCTTTGGTCAAGATGATTGAAACGGGAGTTATCAAACTGGGCAAGGAAGCTGGGCATGAGATTGTAGAGAAGGGCTTCTCTATGGAAGAATGGGAAAATGCGGTCACCGTTGCAGAGACGGCTTCGGCTTGGGGCCAGCAGGTCTTGCTCTACCCCTAGACGAAAGCCATTTCGGGCTCGATTGAGACTTTCAAGTAGCTTCTATTATCATCGATATCTCCTTTTCTTATTCCATTGCTTATCTATCTCCTGTATCTGTCTTGTTCTGAGTAAACCCAGACTTCCCATCACTTGCCCTCAGCTGCTCCGCTGTCGCGAATATGGATTGAGAACCCCGTCGCGTTCTTCCCCTCCAGACCGGGTTTGAGAGTCAAGGCCGGCATCTCATAGTCACCGCCATTTTGCGGCCTGTAAGGTATAGGCTCTATGGTATCCAAATGCCTCAGCTTTTCACGGAGCGTCTCTGCCTCCTTCTCGAAACCAGCCTGGTCTAGCCTGTCCGTTTGATAGACGACATGAGATGGAAGAACCTGGAATCCGGGGTAGTACAGCACGCCATGGTTGATGGGGTAGAGTAAGTCGTCAATATGTCCAGCAATTCCGCGAGCCGAGTAGTGCTCTTCACGACCCCCGATAGTAACGACAAGCATCGCTCGCTTCCCGGCAAACACTCCTTCGCCATATCTATCGCCATAATGCTTCTCGCTATGCTCGCCAACTCCATATGTGAAGCCCATGGAGAACACTCTCTCGACCCAGCCTTTGAGAATAGCAGGCATGGTATACCACCAGAGGGGAAAGTGAATCAGGACCATGTCAGCCCAGAGCAGCTTTTCTTGTTCGGTCTTGACGTCTTCTGTAAGATTTCCTGTTTTGTATGAATCCCTCGATGCGTATGCAACCTTGAGACGGGCATCGGTTGAGAGATTAGGAAAGTCTGTACGATCGATCTCGGATTTCCATTTCATTGAGTATAAGTCTGAGGTTTGTACTTGGTGGCCCTGAGCTTCAAGCTCGTTAACGGACATTTGGAAGAGAGAGCCATTGAAAGACTGGGGCTCGGGGTGGGCAAGCACGACGAGAACCTTCATGTTGATGAGAAGATGGTATGCTTCGTGCTTAGGGCTCAATGCTGTCTTCCTGGCGAGCATTTATATACAAACGACTTGCTCCACTATAGTCGAAAGATCTTCTGCCAAGAAAACTATCATGGCATGATCGGATCAAAATCAAGTCCGATCGGGTTAAGTTCAGCCTGTCATGGCTCGGACGGCCCAACTTCACGCCCGACATTCTGTGGTTGACCAGCTAGAAGTCGATCATGGTCTTAGCCAGCTGATTCCCCACGTTACTACTGGGATACTTGATCATGGGTACTGGGCTTTTAAAGCTGGAGTACGATAGGCTTTTCTCTTAATCTCGTCCGTTCTTCGCCCGAAATGCTGAGATAACGTTATCACATCTTTTGGTCCGCTCCGCCACCCCACGAAACATACTCCGCAACGAATCAAAGCGCAGGCTGGAACCTTGACCCAGCTGATGAGTAATTGATCCATTTTCGTTCATTTTCGCATCGGGGTTCCTTCATTGTCCAAGGTCGTAGCTGCTACAATGATATCTAAACCTAGCCTTAGTCATTGAAGGGCATATAGGGCTGAAACAGAACACACAGCTAATTGGACAGGGTTCAAGCTTGAGTTCCAGCTCTTGAACTGTATGACGTATCATACTTTGATACAAAATTTATTGAGGTTTCCTGACGTCGTGTTCTGCTGTCCAATCATTTCCCAGATCCCAAACGCCTTTCCATGCACGTCCTCTCAAAAACCAAATGGTAATGAGTCCATACACTCAATATTCTCCTCTGCTTCTTCCTTCAGACATCTCTCGCAAGTGCATTTGAACTGAAACTGCTCTTGTGTATGATTTTGTCTACTTGTGAGGTCTTTATGTGTTGTAAGATCAAAGTAGGTAATCATGCATTCTTCGCCCTTTGAGATGTCGCGAGCTGCTGTATAGACCATTCGCGCTTGTCCGTCGGGTTTATGAGTGACCTATGAGAGCTGTCAGTAGCACATTCACGGGGGCTTTTCATAATAATCTTCATTCGCTCACATTTGGTAGGCAAGAATGGTTGAACTGGGCAGCACGGGGATACAGGGCCATTCCGTAAGATTCACCTCTTGGCGCAGCATTGTCGTTCACGGGCTGAGAGCCAGTGGCCCTCGGATACAGTCCAAAGGTATTGGTCTCTTCCTTGCATAATAGCAAAAGCATTTGTTCGGCACTTAGCAGGGGCGGTAGAACAGTCGCATCACTCAGGTACTCATGGACCAATCGTTTCCAATGTATAATCTGCACCTCGGGCCACGAGTCAAGGTATGCACAACACATGTTCACAGCTTTCCAGCCACGTAGGAAATGGGCCTCCCATGGATGCCGCTGTTGTACAAGGGCATTACCGCTGTGTGACTCGGCATTCCACGTGGCAAGCAGACGAACAACATGCCAGACCGTAGCGAAATTGTACTCGCCCTCTTTTTGGCGAAGTGGTTCTGCGTGTTTCTTCAACCAAGAGCACTCAAAGTCATGTCGGGCCTTATCCGTCGCTCGGCATGCGACATTACACCAGACAATATCCTTGGAACAAGCATGCTCGCAGCGGACGGCGCGACCATTCTGCGGGACACGGCGAGAGCACGACAAATTGCTGCATATAAGCGGTTCGTTGGACGTCACAGAAGGGACGATAGCATATGGTGTGTCTACGAGAAGAATGGTTCCTTCTCGAATAGGACCCGCGGCTCGAAGTAATCTGCCCTTGCAGGGGTCTTGGTCAGGAACCAGATTCGGATGTACGTAAAATTCCAGATCGTGAGTGACGACATTGGAAGGTTTTAGTGTACTTCTTGGTGCCTTTGGCGGCAATCGGGGTTTTTGGAACTCCATTGTTGCTGGATAAAGAGCTGGTTGAAAGATAAAGTGTTTAGAGGGTGACGGAGAAGAAATATGAGAATTAAAATGAATGGGAAAAGAATTTGCAGGCAAAGTCGCTACTGAGCATTTGCGTTCTGGACCCTCGGAATGATCGAATACGGTTAGATGAGGAGGCCACTAAGACACCATCGCCACTGAGATAAGGGTATCATTTCGGCGTAACCTTTTGCGGCTTAAAGCCAATTGCTGTATCACTGTATCAGAAAGGCGGTATGTATTTTGAGGTTCGACATTGTGTCACTGTAAGAAAGGTACATTGTGATAAACTCAGTGGTTGACGTGGACGAAGGAATTAGCTTTTTCACCATCAACACCATATGACCATGAGAGTTGTCAGCTTGTTGGGCGGCGCTGCCCCTGTTGAAGAGCAAAAAAGCCAGAAACTTCATTCAATCAGTTTAGCTGCCGCAAAGAAAAAAATTTCTTTGTGTCTTTTTACGTCAACATTCGGCGATTTTTTTACCCCGTTAAATCGGCATTGCAATAACCGTTCATCGCCCTTGCATCCTAGATCTGAGTGGAGAGGGGCCACATGGAAGCTAGGGATAATCCCTCCAGTGAGATTGGTTCCCGTCACACGTGTCACTAATAATAGCACAACCAGTTGGCCAGCTCCAAATGCATCTCGACTGACAACGTTGTTCTCAAAGGGCAGGCTGTATTGGTAAACTACAATTCTGATTTGACAAAAACGCCATGGTCAATCTCTTGGGCCACTGGCTTGTAGGTCCATTGGCTCACATAGACATCGCCTCCTTTGGGACAGTCCACTCCAGATCCTTTGCCGTTGCAGGTAGCATAAGGCCCAAGCAAGCTGCCGACAAATTGACCCATACCTCCACTAACGAGACTTGCCGATGCTGTCGCGATGTTGAGAGTCTTACCTCCGCGGCTTGATGCCCCAAGGTTGTAGTGCGTCGCGTTTGCTGCCTCGAGTGATCGAATACGTCTGCTCCATATCGTTTTTTTGAAGCTGTAACGTGACACAAGTACCTTTGGTGCAGGAACATTCTGAGCTCCAGTGGCTCGGAATCTGAACGCGAGCTTGGACTTCTTGTTGCTACCTTGCTTGGTTGGGAGACGAACAATGCCAAGGTCAATATGATCGAGCTGCGTTCGGAAAACGGTGATACCAGCCTCCTGGTCATCTGACTTGGGCTTAAAGTCGATATCGACACTATACTTGAAGAGAGTGTGAGTTTGTCGACGACCAATGAAGGCCAAGCCCCGCTGTCCTGAGAGCTCAATCTCGTCTCCAGCTAGAAGGCTACCGGTAACGTTATTGCGACTCGGCACAATATGCAGACCCTTGGCAGACAGAGAGAAAGCACCCTCTCTGGGGACGCGGTGATGAACAAAGTGAGGTGGAATGTTTTTAGCCTTCTTCAGGTTGTAGTTATCTGGGTCGGCGTTGAAGGGTCCATCTCCAGGAACGTTTCGCGTCGGCTTTGGGAGAAGGTTTCCAGGCATGCGGCCTCGAACTGGTTGCAACTTGGGCCATTCGCCCTTGTTCCATGTGCCATTGAAGAGAACGGCTTCACGGCCCATGGGTGAAACTCCAGGCGCTGTGATGCGAGTAGCCAGACAAAGACCCCACCAGTTGCCCTTGGTATCTTGGAACAGGTCACCGTGACCGACGGTCTGGAAGTACTCAGATGTTCCGCGGTTGGTCAAGATCGGGTTGTTCTTGTATGCTTCATATGGACCGGTGATCTTGCGGGCTCGAGCGATGGTGATAGCGTGGTCTTCAGCAGTTCCACCCTCGGCGATCATGAGATAGTAGTAACCGTCGCGCTTGTAGATATGGGGTCCCTCGGGCCATACGCCGCCTGTGCCGTTCCAAATGTTGAGCTCGGGGCTAAGCTTTCCTGTTTCCAGATCAAGCTCCTGCAGAGTGATGCCATGGGTAGCACAATAAACCTTTCCATCGTCGTCCCAGAATAGATCGGGGTCAATGTGAGTTGGCTTGAAGGTAACAGGGTCACTCCAGCTACTTTCGTCCCAGGGGTTAGTGGTCTTGAAGATGACACCAATGATATCTCCAACGCCTAGGTACTCGCAAATGACGTAGTATGTTCCCTTATGGTATCGAATGGTTGGTGCGTACATCCCCTGCTGCTGTCCAACAGTCTTCCAGCTGATGCCTGGGAGCTGTTTCTCACGATTCCAAACATGGCTGATAAGACGCCAGTTGACTAGGT